>NC_139701.1:37305080-37407580 GCF_964188405.1 Protomyctophum parallelum
AGCTTTAACATTTAATGTAGTATCTCCCTCCCTCTCCCTGCTGAAATCTGAAATTATCTTGTATACAGATTTATTTGATTGTAGAGTAGTCGATCTGTACTCTGTAAATTCAAGAAAGAATAGCATGAGACTCATGTTATCATGTTACTCATGCTTTCTTTCAGTGCTGTGTAAACAATCCACTTAGTTTTATTAAACACATTTCTTAATAATAATAATTGCGTCATCATGCTATTATTATGCCCATGGATATACAGACTAGTGAACTCTACAGTTAGGTAGAGTAGTGGGGCGAGATGGAAACGGGGCAACCGTACCTGTTACCCCAAACATTGAAGATGAAGGTGAGGACGCAAATTCTCATTTGCAGGAATGAGATGATGTATTATGATGTATGATGATAAGAGCGCCCCTCACTTCACACAAGTGTGATTTATTTATTTTATTATACTTTATTTTGCAATTTTTTGGATTTAAGTGGATAAAGTGATCCTCATTTGCTGGGGACCCCCTGGAACCCCCCCTCAAGGACCCCTGGGTGTCCCCAGACCACCACTTTGAGAAGCACTGTTCTATATCACCTCCACTCACAACACAATGTCTTCCACGAGAGATATAGAGGTGATGTGCGTGGGCAGGGTGCAGCTGTCAGTTGTGGGAAGTGATGAATGACAGATGAGGGGGGGGGGGGGTGTCGTGACTTCCATCCTGACCTACGCAATGACCAGGACAGTGGGAGGAAGAGAGAGAAAGCAAGCCGGGCAGATAGGGAAAGAGCAGTCCAATATGTAGGAAGGCGAAAAGGGAAGATAAATAAAGGAGGAAGGGGAAGGAAAATAAATGTATTTCTTTTCAGCCGCAATTGAGGGGACCCGGCAGGAGCCGGGGTGGGTGGATGTCAGAGTGGGACTGGAGCATCATCTATTTATCATTTATCATTCATCTATCTTTCTCTCTCTCTCTCATCTCCCCCTCTCTCTGCCTCTCTCTCTATCTCCCTCTTTCCACGCCTCTGTCCTGCTGTTTCTGGCTTCTCGTGGGAGTGTTGCAAAGGCAAATAAACAGAGGAGATTGTTTACTTGCGCCGATGGGGAATAACAGTGCATTATTAACCTTGCATTACCTTGCCTTGGGTTACCTCAACCCACTAATTTATTATGGAGAACATCGTGTAATGATTTCATCTACTCTGGTTGTGTCTGCATGACACAGTGGCTGTGTCTCGGAGGAGGCAAATCTCCACTTCCATCCTCCACAACATGCACACGTGCACACACACACACACACACACACACACACTTTAATCTCATACATGTGTGCTCATGCGTTCATCAGTGCATGCGCACATAAATACAGGGCTGATATACACACAGAAAGACATGCACAGTTGCATACATACATACAGTACAGGCGCACACACGCGAGCGCAGCGCACACACACGTTTTCAGCTCCATTTGCCAGATGTACCACCCACATGCAGAGGCACAAGGCCTCATCGTTTGCCCTCCACAATCACAGGAAGTTAGTCTGCGTCGCTTCTTATCTCCCCAAGGATGATGTTTTCCACCAAATGAGGATGTTCACCTCCGAATGCACACTATAGCAACCTTTATCTGTCACCACGGCTGTTCACACAGCATCACATTATTTCCTTTAACTATTGTGTTGATGCAATACCACGCAATGCACTCATATTCCATATTGTTGCTATATTCAGTATAGCCTATATACAACACATACATATATATATATATATATATATATATACTATATATATGTAGGCTATATATATGCGCGCGCACACACACACACACACACACAAACCATCCTCCTACTGGTGTCTTGGCTCCACATCTCCTCCTACTCGTCACATCTGAACGCCAGAAATACTCCAACCAGCTCTAACTCTAACCTCAGGAGTTCAAGTGCTTCTAAAAACACTTGCGAGCTACTGTACCATACCCACACAGTCTGCTTAAAACCTCCCATATACTGCTGTGCAAGACGACAAGCCAGCCGTGAGCACCAGAAGAGACTGCATGCGCGGAAGAAGTGAGAAGAGAGTCACAGAGAGGGAGAGGGAGAAAGACAGACGAGAGAAAGATGTCAGATGATATAAATATATATATATATTTCTTCCGGTCTGTTATGGTTCAGTGGGAGACGCAGTATATAGTTAGAACTTTGGATGTGTTATCTGGAGTGCAATATGAAAGATACTGACATGCAGAGAAGCAGAAGCAGCGGGGTGTCTGACATGCATGTGTGTGTGTGTGTGTGTGTGTGTGTGTGTGTGTGTGTGTGTGTGTGTCGCGCTGCTCGCGAACATCATACCGTGTCATTCTCTACAGCTTCATACAGAGGTGATAATTAGCTCATACTGTTTGCTAGTTGTGCCACACATCAGCCTCAAAATAGATTCTCCTCTTCATCACTACAACACTTCAGTTCACAGCTATTTTGTTGCGTGTGTGCGTGCGTGTGTGGCGTGCGTGGGTGCAGACTGCAGACATAAATACACAATGTGTACAGTACACATGCTTGTATATAGACATGCACAGGCTGGGGCGTGCGCATGCAGGGGTATGCATGTATCTGTTTTTGTTCTCTTCTCCCGTGACCCAGTCTGGAGGTGCATGCATGGACACTGAGGCAGGAGAGAGATCCCCAGAGAAACAACACGGACCGCTGGGTACATCATGTCCCCAATCCCTCCCAACATCACCATGCAGAGAAACAACACAGCACTGGGCACAAAGCTGAGGTCGCCCATCCCAGCATCACCAAACACAAACAGACGTCAGCTCCCACATGGACACATGCAAACAAAGAGACTATACACATACACAGCATACATGTGCTGTAGACCGATGAGTGAGAGAGTGTACGGACACATACACAACACACTTCATGGAAAAGCGAATAGAGAAGAATGATTGGGGAGGTTATGAGAGAGAAGAGAGGCAGCATTGATTTTTGCTTTATCGTTCCAGAAATCCCGTTTTCTTGGTGAAAAGTGAGGCTTGAATTATTAATAAACTTCATTCAATTTTGATGCGGCTCCCTTGTTGGAAGAATTCCAGCTTCCTGAGTGAGTGAGTGTGCGGGCATTCACGTCCACCTAACATTACATACTCCACCTCCTCCTCCGCCCTCATCCACACAGCCATGTCCTCCTTCTCCTTCACCCCCCCGCCCTCTATCTTTGTCCTCCCTGGCCCGTGTGGGATTGTATGTGTCTGTGTGGGTGCATGAGAGAGAGAGAGAGAGAGAGAGAGAGAGAGAGAGAGAGAGAGCGAGCGTACGTGTGTGCGTGCAACAGAAACAATAGAAAGAAAAAATACGCAAAAATAAAACAGAAGTGCAGAAGTGTAAAATCTCAAAAAGGCTCAATGAAATGCAGCAGAAAACAGAAGGGATTTTAACCGTGAATTAAGTTGTAGCAGACCTGCATTTTTCTGGGAGTTTGTTCCAAATATGTGGTGCATAAAAACTACATCATTGCCAATGCTGCTTATGTTTAGTATTGATTCTGGGGACAGAAAGCAGACCTTCCCCAGATGACGTGAGAGGTCAGGTTCATGGTTCATATATATTGCAAGTATCAAAAGTGTACTTTGGCTCTAAACCATCCAAAACTTTATAGACCAACAGGTCTAGTATTTTGAAATTGATTATTGCCTTTTCCTATGAAAACCTGCGAAACCCGTCCGTCGTCCCATCACTCACGCCTACAAATATGGTTCAGTCCATCACGCCTTGTGACATCACGCCTCATGCACGCCTCCATATATGGCCATCTCTCTCCATATATGAAGATGATCTGACAAGTCGATCTGACATCATCAAACCCTCTCCACTCAAGACATGCTATATATGGCCATGAACCCTGGCCATACCTGTTTTTCATTGTGCATTTTTTGGAGCTGACTATCATTACCTGGATCTCCATATGTGGAGCTGACTATCGTTACCTGGATCTCCATATGTGGAGCTGACTATCGTTACCTGGATCTCCATATGTGGAGCTGACTATCGTTACCTGGATCTCCATATGTGGAGCTGACTATCATTACCTGGATCTCCATGTGTGGAGCTGACTATCATTACCTGGATCTCCATATGTGGAGCTGACTATCATTACCTGGATCTCCATATGTGGAGCTGACTATCATTACCTGGATCTCCAAGCTGACTATCATTACCTGGATCTCCAAGCTGACTATCATTACCTGGATCTCCATATGTGGAGCTGACTATCATTACCTGGATCTCCATGTGTGGAGCTGACTAGCATTACCTGGATCTCCATGTGTGGAGCTGACTAGCATTACCTGGATCTCCAAGCTGACTATCATTACCTGGATCTCCATATGTGGAGCTGACTATCATTACCTGGATCTCCATGTGTGGAGCTGACTAGCATTACCTGGATCTCCAAGCTGACTATCATTACCTGGATCTCCAAGCTGACTATCATTACCTGGATCTCCATATGTGGAGCTGACTATCATTACCTGGATCTCCATGTGTGGAGCTGACTATCATTACCTGGATCTCCAAGCTGACTATCATTACCTGGATCTCCAAGCTGACTATCATTACCTGGATCTCCAAGCTGACTATCATTACCTGGATCTCCAAGCTGACTATCATTACCTGGATCTCCAAGCTGACTATCATTACCTGGATCTCCAAGCTGACTATCATTACCTGGATCCCCATATACTGTATGAAGATCACTGACACTGACCTCATTAAACCCTCCTGCTTCTCAACTGTGCCATATTAAGAAGCTCTTTCAGCACGACCTCACCCTTTAGGGCGTCTTACTGGTTTGATATACAGGGCACCGTGCAGTGTGAGAATTTAAGAACTGGAGCGATATGATCCACTTTCTGGGTATTAATAGTAAGGACTCGAGCGGCAGTGCTCTGAATCGACTACAGCTGATTGATTATTTAGGGAGACCTGGAAAGAAACTGTTGTAGTAGTCAATTCTACTGAAGATGAATGCAGAGAGAGAGAGAGAGAGGGTAGACAGGGATAAGGAATTTGATCATGTAATGAGAGCTGCTGTACTCCTGGAGTGGTTAAATTGGCTAAGTACAGCCCTAACCATGTTAACACACTGTCCATATGGACCAGGCCTGCATGTCCTCCATCAGCACCGTAAAACCCTCAGTGTTCATTTAGCTCTGAGTGTGCAAATGGACTTGACCATGAGGGTCTATTTGGGTCCATTTGTACAGTCTCAGAGTTACAGACAAATACGTGTCCATTTGCCATCTCAGAGTAAGAAATATATATTTTTTTCAAATCAATGAACATTGAGGATATTGTACTGTGTCTGTTCTCAACCGCATAAAGGTGAATATATAGGATTGTATGGTTAGCAGAATTTTGATATATAGTCCTTACCCGTTCTGAATATATGAACAGCAAATGATGTTCAGTGTGGGTAATGTGTTGTAATAGATCACATTACTGATAGGGGGGAACAGGGAATTGTTTACAGATGGTCTTGGGAAGTTAGGTTGGGCACAAAAGTAGGCTAATTAGTAGGCTACTGTAGTTTCTTTTGCAAGAAAATGCTGCAGTACAATCATAAGTATACCATTGATAGCTTGGTATTGTGGCTGCTTTGGAGAGGTTATCCTTTAAGATGAATAATCAGTTGGATAAATATGATTTGAAGTGGAACGTGTTCCTCAGTCATGTTGCAGGTCCTTTGGTGTGATCCATGGTCTTTTGCTTGTTTATTGTATTAATATACATAGTCCTTACCCGTTGTATGGACTATTGCCCCCCATAAATATATTTAATTGCTCTTCATTATAATATATTTGTGTCTTTTTTGTGTGAATAAAAACAGCACTATAACATGAAAATATTTGTATAAATGCATGGTAGGGAAATGTTTTCATGGCAAGGACTGTGATTTGTTCAGTACCCCCCTTGTGGCCGCGGGGGGTACTGCGCCCTGGGTGCGGTTGGATTATTATTTCATATAAATGGGTGATGTAAAAACAATATCTGTAGGCCTACAGTAAATATGACAGTTGCGTCGGTAAAATGTAGCCTAGCTGGATTCTGGGAGCGTGCAGATTTTTTTTGGCATGGAGAGATGTGTGCTAATAGTGTGGCTCGGTCGGAGATAGACCACAGACAAATAAACGGGTTTTTATTCACTAATAAATTCATTATTAATCTTATTGGAAAAATGGCTTCGTTAAGACCTCCATATTATTATGGTCAATGCCTGTGTGAAAAGTGGGAGCGATTGGTGCAGGCAACGAGGAGATAAGTGTTTGTTTCTGACATTCAGACATTGTTAGAATTATAGTATGATGATGATATAGAGACACAAAAAGTAATGTTTGATGCATTAGTCAATATCTCCATGCTAGATAGAATGTCAAATAAAAATTTGAATGACAATTGAATGATTCCACTACTACAATCTGATACCCATGAGGTAATTTTCTAGACTGTATTATATAGATTTGGCAAGGCACAATCAGCGTTCTCTCATCAACAATGGATGATCACTCATCATAGTATTTGGGAGGACGAGTATGCATTCAGCCAACCAAAAACAAAAAGCACTGTACTTGTACTGCAAGTCGGTTAAAATCCCTCTTCAGCCCTGCAGGGCTTCGTTGCTATCTCTGTGTCCACAGCTGGCAGCTCTAGCCCGGGTGTTGAGGCCGGTGCCAGGCAATCTGTGCTGGAGGACTGACACTGACCCCACAGCTGCTCTGATGGACACACAGTGTATGTGTCACATGTGTGTGTGTGTGTGTGTGTGTGTGTCACATGTGTGTGTGTGTGTGTGTGTGTGTGTGTGTGTGTGTGTGTGTGTGTGTGTGTGTGTGTGTGCGTGCGTGCATGCGTGTGTGTGTGTGTGTGTGTGTGTGTGTGCGTGCATGCGTGTGTCCGTACGGATCCTGGGTGGCCAGGGTGGGCAGATGCTATGAGGGAGGCAGCAATACAAGGATGCGGCAGGATACATAGAGTGAAAAAAAGAGAAAGATAGAAAACGAGATGAAAGCGGTAAAGAGAAGGAGTGATAGTTAGACAAACCGAAAAGCCATAACTTTAAGTTCATTCTGGACTGCCCGAAATGTGAACATCTGGGATGGAGAAATGTGCATGTTTGTCATTTCGTTTGACTGGATTGAATGGGCATTACACAACAGGTCGTTTCGAGGAAGCAATCTGATTGGTTGAAATAGCCAACTAGCCGTGCTTAAACAAATAAACAAGCATGCTGGAACACCTACAAATATGCTGTGCTGCGTCTCGCTGTTCTACCAGAGCAGACACGGTCGAGTGGCTAGACTAGCGGTTTTCACAGGATATCTGTCGGCTACATCTGTTAGATGTTTTTAATCTAATATCGTAGTTATAATGAAATTTAGTGTTTTTTGGGTAACTGTTGTATAATCGCAATATTACACTTGAGCGTGTGCTTTACTGTCATTAATGGCACTTAACTCCTATTAACCTACACATATATTTGTATTCATTAAAATCTGGAAAAGTCATAATGTGACATCCTTAGATTTAGGTACAGCAGCACTCTGTCCAAAGATGGAGGATGGAGACCACAGGATGGATGGAGAGAGCTGAGATGGGCGTGGGATTGGTGGATGGAGTAAAGGATGATGGTGTCTCTCTTGCAGGCAACATCCCGAGATTCCTTGCGAAGCATAGCAGAAGCATGAGCTTGCTGTAATTGGCCAATAGTCACTTGAGTGGCAGCGATGCAGCGATGTCTTCCTCATGGCCTTCCACACCTCCGCTTGACTTCCGCCTTCGTTGGAGACACATCGCTCCAGAGAACTGCAGTGGCCAATGAGGCATCTATTTTCTTAATATCTACGGATGGAACAGCAGACATGAGCAGTAGAAGAAAGAGAAGGATGGCGAGTGGATAATGACCAAGGAGTAATAGCATCAGGCACCCAGGCAAAGATGAAATATTTGCAATTCCACCGGGTCCCGAAGCTGCGGGCTCTCACTCCATTTGTATGGAAATGAGTTTGTCTTTCTTTTTCTGCATATGAGCGCAGAGGAGGAGAGCAAGGAGGGAGGAATGGAGAGGGAGGGGAGGGGAGGTGGGCGGGGCAAACTGACTGACTGTCAAGGATATTGCGATTCCTGCCAATGCTGTTGGAAGGCTTGGGCCCTGGTTGTTACTCTGCGGCACATATGGATAAAATAAATCTATGTGTTTATGACAGACTGATCTATGCGGCAGTCGCACTGGGAGCCAGTTTGCTTTTTGTAAAGCCCTTTTGTCTGCTATTGACAATTTTTCACACTGTCCTCTCTCCCCCTTTCTCTCTCCCTCTTTTCCTCAGTCTCTCTCTTTCTCTCTCTCTTTCCCCCTCTCTCTCTCTCTCTGTCTCTCTGTACCATCCCTCTAGGGGACTCACAGCTGGGACTGCTCTGATCTTCGGTCCAGGCCTGCTTTCTGCCAGATAATTAGCAGATGTTGTGGAAGGCCTCTGTTTTGCTTTTTTCGGCTGCCCGTGTGTGTGTGTGTGTGTGTGTGTGTGGTCATAAGAGAGAGTCTATGTGTGAATGCACATGAATGCATGTGTGTATGTGTACAGTAGGCCTACACTGTGTGTGTGTGTGTGTGTGTGTGTGTGTGTGTGTGTGTGTGTGTGTGTGCGTGTGTGTGTGTGTGCGTGCCTGCGTGAGTGTACGCGTGCGTGCGTCTTCATAGAGACGATGGATGACGTTCTCACTCATGTATTCATGGCCAGCTGCTCATCTCTGCTACCCTGGGTGAGCTGGGATGGTGCATGCCATCCCTGACTCCCTCCACTGCTCTCACTTCATTGCCAACGCCCGTCGTCTCCTTCGCTCCCTCCCTCTCTTTCTCCTTCAAACGCCACCCCCCCCCCGCCCCCACACACCCAATCCCCCCCCTTGCCCTTCCTCTCTGAGTCACGGCTGCCAGCCACAAGTCTGCACAGGTCTGACTCATGGCTCGGCTCTCGTGAGATGGCCCCTGCCGTCTCTGTAACCACAAGACATAAGATATGAGAAGTGGGAGATGAGAGTGCACGGGCACATGCACGTATTCATAAACAACAAACACATAATATTTATAGGATGATTCAGCCTGAGATATAGTGCCACCTGACTGACACAACAGCTTGTAAGCTTTTATAATGTTTTAAAGGATCCCTGGCAAATAAGACGAATATGCCTTAATACATTATGGTACCTTCCCTATATAACAAAAACATTTAATTAAAAACACCTTAAATATTTTTATTTCATAAATAGTTTGTCTTTCCCTCAATAGGGACCGCTCCAGTCGCAAATTGATGATGTCATATGTCCATGTTTTGTCCAGACCTAATGTATGTAACTAAAAAACAACTTAATACTCCCCATTCCCAAGGTTAATATGAGCATCAAAAAATATTTTCAATACTTTGTATTAGCACCTGCATTCCATATATTGCATAGGGCTAGACTATACACATAGACAAATTGCATAATTTTACCACATCAAACACACCAGTCCTAACCTCACTTCTGGTCAAACATAGATTTTACTGGTATGGCTGAACTTATAGCACCACAACCCACCCTGCTGACCAGTCACTGCTAACTCTCAAAAGCAGTGCCCCCCCCCCTCCCCACACACACACACACACACACACACACACACACACACACACACACACACACACACACACACACACACACATACATACACACACACACACACACCTGTGCACTTCTTCTAGTTGTCTCCACCAGGCCGAAGGCATGTGGGGAGAGTATGTTTTGCACTCCGTCCGTCCGCGTGTGTGTGTGTGTGTGTGTGTGTCCGTGTGTCCGTGAACAGCTAATCTCGGCCACCGTTAACCCGGTCGATGCCATATTTTGCACACACACTCCCTGGATGCCAACCATGAACCTCTGCCCCAAACTTTCCAGAACGGCCTGTTATAGCGCCACCAGGAGGCCGCTTTGTGCAAAACAAGTTTTTCGATGCCATATTTTGCACACACACTCCCTGGATGCCAACCATGAACCTCTGCCCCAAACTTTCCAGAACGGCCTGTTATAGCGCCACCAGGAGGCCGCTTTGTGCAAAACAAGTTTTTGCACAGTACACCTACAGATTTTGTCCAAACATCACGCAAATTGGTACACAGTCTCTCTAGAGCCATTCAACGAAACGGGTCTTTCAGATTTATCAGACTCCATCCTGATTGGTTAAGATTGGCTTCCAAAGTTCACAGGAGTGCTCAGTTTCAAACAAAATGCTGCAAATCATGAACACATCGCGTGATTTCCGTGAAATTGTGCACCCACATTCCCACTAGGCCGAGGACGAAATGCCACATGAACAATTTCAACTCAGCCTCAAGGTGGCGCTATAACTGGCCGAAAAGTGTTTTACCTCTAACTGCACGGATCTGTGGATAACCTGGTGGAGACCTGTGCCCGGAAGGGCACTTTTTCTAGTTTGATTTGATTTGATCATCAACTTGGGACAGGGATTGTCCATATTGAGTGAACAAGATATTTTGAGTTTTGTTTTGTTTTTTTAGGGCAATTATAATGTATTAAGACATATTTGGCTTATTGATTGATTGATTTATTGATTGATTGAAACCTTTATTTATTCTCGAAAAAAGCAATGAGGTTCACCCTTATTTGCAATGCTGCGGAGATCACATAAACAAAAAGTAAGGCATATAGATATAACACGCAGCAAGAGTGAAATAAAGCAACTGAAAGTGAATAAGTTAAAAACAATCACATATTGAGGTAGGGAGATTTAAAAGCAGGTTATTAAATTGTCCATAGGATATTGGGGTATTAATTTTTAGTGTTTGTTGTAGAGTGTTCCATGAAGTAGGGGCATCGAAGCAGAAAGCAGATTTTCCCAGTACAGACTGCAGATGGGACCTCTAGTCTAAGCCAGCCACTTGAACGGGTCTGACGAGAGCTTCTTTTCCAGTCTAGCAGCAACGTGATGTAGTGAATCATAAATTACAATCCAAGGAAGGAACAAGATATAAGACAAGCCATCAACCCAGATCTATCTGTTCATCCACTCTATACCAGCACCAGCAGTACACCTTACATTGAGGTCTATTTGAGGATTACTTTACACGGTTTCGGTTGTCTGCTCATAGACTGCGTGTGGAAATTGGAAGATCCCACCTGAGCAGCGTATTTGCCAATGTGAGACTGGTATACAAAACGAACAGCACTTACCGGTGTGTCCCCTCACACAAGACATCAGAGTGAAATGTGGCCATTTTTTATTTGATTTGAGCTCACTCTTTGTGTGCAGAGAGACTTTGCATAATGCTTCGCCTGCCTGTCACTTTTGGAGCAATATAGAAAGCTCCTGTTGTAAAGGGATTTTTGTGTTGTGTATTGTATATTTTAACGTATTGTACATTTTTAAAGTTTTTATTCATGGATTTTCGATTATTAAAAATAAACTGGTGCCAGTGCCTAGATCTCCTCTAAGAGAGGGAAGACCAACCTACCCTGTCATAGAGGGCACAATGGTGAGTGCTGTAGCTTTCACCACCACCAGTGATAAATCTCAGTGCTGAGTGATAAACTGTTTCTACGGGTAAAAGAGTGGTAGCATTTCTATAGATTAACATTATTAGCCAGGGATCCTTCTAATAAATTCCCAAGTGCATTGTTTCTGTGAAATAGCGTAATCTATGCGTGTATATTTAGAAAACCATCATCAGTATATCTTCTGAAATCAATTGTATGTGCTGTATAAGGTGACATGGAGCATACGAAGTCCAGATAATTTCTAGTATATCGTCTGATCACAGTCCAGCCAACCACTGGAGCTATTCTATAGTTTATGACCTCAGGATTTACATCCCACTGAGAGACCCACAGTGTCTATTTGTGTTTCAAACTATGTCTATGCATGGGGCACTTATGTCATTGTAGTGCGTGTGTGTGTGTGTCTGTCTGTCTGTCTGTCTGTCTGTCTGTCTGTCTGTCTGTCTGTCTGTCTGTCTGTCTGTCTGTCTGTCTGTCTGTCTGTGTGTGTCGACACACATCGCTCCAACGAACTAGAGCGGCCAATGAGGCATCTATTTTTTTAATATCTATGCTAGTACCTTTAAAATTGTCAGATGGGAATACGGATTGGAATGGCTGTTATTTTGAGTGGTCTAACACTGTATTCTGTGACGTAATTAGATAAACAACAGTTTTCTTTTTTTTACATCCCTCTTGTCCTTGCCTTCGTAAATCCTCTTCCAGATACAGTATTGCCTCCACAACGGAAAACAAGAAGTTCTTGACCATGCTTATTAGAAAGCGGGTCAGCTCAACTTTCACATGCCACTTGACTACACCATACTGACATAAGAGGATTACAGAAGTGACTTATTAAACCAGACAACAAAACCATCACAAACTAGAAAAAGTGCCATTCTGGGCACAGGTCTCCACCAGGATAGGAATGTAGGACATTGCAGCTTGCCTTCATCTGGTGGTTGGATAAAAGGGCAACAAAAGTAAATTATCCACAGATCCGTGCAGTTAGAGGTAAAAACACTTTTCGGCCAGTTATAGCGCCACCTTGAGGCTGAGTTGAAATTGTTCATGTGGCATTTCGTCCTCGGCCTAGTGGGAATGTGCGTGCACAATTTCACGGAAATCACGCGATGTGTTCATGATTTGCAGCATTTTGTTTGAAACTGAGCACTCCTGTGAACTTTGGAAGACAATCTTAACCAATCAGGATGGAGTCTGAGAAATCTGAAAGACCGGTTTCGTTGAATGGCTCTAGAGAGACTGTGTACCAATTTGCGCGATGTTTGGACAAAATCTGTAGGTGTACTTTGCAAAAACTTGTTTTGCACAAAGCGGCCTCCTGGCTCATCGTTGGCATCCAGGGAGTGTGTGTGCAAAATTTGGCATCGACTGGGTTAACGGTGGCCGAGATTAGCTGCTCACGGACACACACACGGACGGACACACGGACGGACACACGGACGGACGGACGGAGTGCAAAACATACTCTCCCCCCATGCCTTCGGCCTGGTGGAGACAACAAGTATCCATCCTAAAGTTTCCAAGAGCAGATTGTGTCTATTGCATGGAAGCCAACCACCATCACATTTTGTGTATTTAATTGGAGGTGAAATCCCTGTGTATTCTCTGCTCATTAGGTGTCATTCCATTAGAAATCTTGCCTACATCATCATTGGTCAGTGGCCCTGCCCTTTGTGGTCAGCTCTTCCTATAGCCAGCACCCCATATACAGTCCCCTTCCGTTCCCCTCAGTTCTCTGGCCAAAGGCCCGAGGCTACGGTCAAGAGCTATTGATCCTAGGGGGTGAGAGTTCACACTGGGGCAGCTCTGCCATAGTTCAAAGGTCAAAACTGAGTGGGTCAAGTGAGATTGAATGTGCCCGCCTTGTTGCCAGGAGCCATGAGGGCTAGCCCTGCCCAGTTAATTCCATGACCCTGGCTGGTCAATAGTGCTGCACATCCATCAATTCAACTGTGATTTGTCATTAGATTTTTTTAATTCGAGGCCGGCACATAATATTCCCCTGAAGATACGAAAATGGCCATACAGATGCACACTCTAGTCCCTGGGATTGATTTTGGATGGCAATCATCTTGACCTGCAGGCATGGGCCCAGCTAGGGATTGGGCCTCGTCAATATTGAACAATGGTTGCTGATTTGGTGTTGTTTTCAGTATATCCCCCCTCTACCAATTCAACGCCGTAGCTCATCAGCTGGGTCAAGAGGCCAATTGCAGCTTTGCATGGATAGACATTTTTCATGAAACCCTTTGCAACATGCATGGAGACATAGCTCAGCTTGATTAAATCCTTCCCCCATTAGTTCAAGCCTTTGTGGAAAGATATTAGAAATATCCATTCTGTTTAACCTCCTAGGGCCCTATAGGCCTACAGTATTTTGTTGTATGACAAATAGCAGGTCAAAATAAAATATAATATAATAGGAAAATATATATTTTTTTCCTTCTTTGTTTATGTTGTAGTTGTAGACTTTGTCCGGTTTCAAATAAACTGTGGTCAACTCTGGTATTTTGACTGTTAGACAGGTGTCCATTCCCCCACACTTTCCCAGCTCTGAGGCGAAGGCACTCCCACTGAAAAGCTTGGATGTAATTTGTATTCCGTTGGAATTCTCCGGCTGTTGGAGAAGGGGGGTGGAGAGAGAGAGAGTGGGGGGAATGGAGGATGCTCACACTGGGCTGTTAGCTTTGGCACAAACTGCAGGAAGAGAGGCCGAGTGGAGGAGGGAGGGAGTAATGAGGGCGGGAGGGTGTATTTTGGGGAAATGAAGAGCAAAAAAAGAAAGACAAGTCGCACAAAGGGAAGCAAAAAGGGGGTTGTAACAGTTTGTATAAGGGGGACGCGTGAAAACAATAGCCAGAATAATAAGTGCCGGTTCCATTGATTTGGGAGAGAATACATGCACACCAAACGGGCACCCTATAAAATGCACGGTGTCGATATCAGTGGTTGTTCCATTTAACACAGAGCCACATGGACATCAACCCCGCAGTAATAAAACAACCTCCCTGCCACCCTGTTACCGCCAGTATTATATCAATTGCAATATCAATATGATATTCAGCTCTTTCTGCATCTACCCTCTGATACGCATATGTGAATGTGCCCTGTATACTTTCACCATCGTTCATCTGTACATGTGCCCGCAAAACCGTCTCCTCTCTCTCCTCTCTCTGCCTGTCACTGCGAGGTGTGTGTAGGAAGCATTGTGATAGGAATAGATGTTCCCCCTAAGCGAGACCTGCGAAAGCCATTTGGAGAAGGGAAAAAAGAAACATCAGCTTAATGGAGAACAGTAGGTAAGGAGTGGGCAGCTCTGTTTTCTTTCCCCCCCCCCCTCGCTTTTCTCCCTGCCTTTGTCTTTTTATGCTGCTACTGTCTCTCCTTTCTCCGAGAGCTCAGTCTTTTGCGTCCCCCTCTCTCTCTCTCTCTCTCTCTCTCTCTCTCTCTCTCGTCTCTCTATCATCATTACTCGTCTGGTCTCTTCTTGTTTCCGTGCCCTCTGTTTCACCCGCTGTCTTCAGCCCTCATGTGCCTGTCTTCCTCCCCTGCTCTCTCAGGAGGTGCAGTGTTGATTTTGACGGCAAATTTTGATTTAGTTGTAGTCATAGTCTTTTGAATAAAATTCCATTTAGTTTTTATTCATGCTGAAGTGGTTCATGTATGTTTTGTAATCAAAATCAAAATCTTCAAAGTAACTATAGTAACTAAAGTGGTGAAATAATTCTAGTGGAGTAAAAGTACAATATTCGCCTCTGAGATGTAGTTGCGTAAAAGTAAAAGAATTGTAAATTGGAAACAAATGCCTCAAAAGTGTACACCGCTGCTCCTTCCTTGCTCACCCTCACCTCACTTCTCCTTCCATCCCTCACCCCTGTCTATCTGTGTCTCTCCCTCCACCCCCTCTCTCCGCTCTGTTTTTCTTTCACTTTCTTTCTTTTATCTAGGCGTACATTCCTTTCCTCCCACACTCCAAATTCTCACTAAATGATTCCAAGTGTCTGGGCCCTGTGCCTCCTGAACAGCCAGCCACCCCCCCCCCCCCCCCCCCCCCCCACACACACACACACACACACACACACACACACACACACACACACACACACACACACACACACACACACACACACACACACACACACACACACACACACACACACACACACACACACAAAACACACGCACAAGTACAGCTCTGCAAGCTGTGGAAAGGGAATAGCAAAGTAAACAAAAGAAGTCAGAGAGAGAAAACACACACACACACACACACACACACACACACACACACACACACACACAGTGGAGGCCCTCCCAGCCAACTAGCCAGTGCCACTTGCCAATTAAGCATCCATCCGTCTGTGCATCCATCCTATCCTCCTTCCTTAATTCCATCCATCCATCAATCAATTAATGAATTCAATAAGAAATGCTGTTAATCTCAGTATCTGTCTGTGTAGATACCATAGACTGTAAAAAATATGGACAAAGCGTTCCCCGGGTCTAACATGAACGTAAAATGAAGCCTTTCAGTCCTTGAATTGTAAATCGCCATCTTTCTAGATCCGTTTGGGCCCAGCTGGCCCATTGGCTGGCCCAGACAACGAGGCGGGACTTCCCTTCTTCTTAGTTGGTTTTTATTTTGACTCGAGTGGGTGGGGAAACCCGATCATAGACTGTAACGGTAGCCATGCCCCTCAGAACATACATGACTTTATGGTAATTATTTTAATAAATGGGACCATAATTTTCCAAAAAGAATATTATGACATTAGAAATGAGACTTTAAACTAGTGACTGGAAGCAGAAAGTATTCATGACCATGTTTATTAAGGTAATACAGTCTAGGTGAAGTTGGGCCCAAATACATGGACTTCTATGGGGCTATGGGTTTTTTTGGGCCCAATGACAGGCCAACGCCACAACAGGCCATTATATGAACTTTCAGGAAATCCCGATTTCCTTAGTGGCTTCACAAAGTATCTGT
This sequence comes from Protomyctophum parallelum, assembly GCF_964188405.1. NCBI lineage: Eukaryota > Metazoa > Chordata > Actinopteri > Myctophiformes > Myctophidae > Protomyctophum > Protomyctophum parallelum. Next base: position 37,321,658 of record NC_139701.1, read on the forward strand.
CTGACTGCCCCCCTGGTAGATACAGAGATAGTGTGTCCCCGCCCTCCTCCCATCATGACAGACACCCACGCACAGGTTTCTCCATTCCCAACAAGTCTCACAGCTCTCAAGTTGATCACCGCAATAACAATAAAACAATGTATTGCTGCCTCCTCCTCCCAGACTACAGATTTCTGCAGCCTGTTTCAGTGGTCTTTGAAGCATCAATAATTCAGGCCTGAAGTTGAGGATGAATTATTCACACGCTGATGTCAGATATAATGTACTATGCTCATGTTATAGGGCCAGCACCCCACTTCAGAATACTTCAGAACATCGGGCTGCCTACGTAGGTGCATTGAAGCCAAACTTAAGAGTTAAGCAAACTCCACTATTTCTCTTTCCTCTTCCTCAATTCCACCCCTCTCCGCCTCACCTTGATGCACCCCCCCACGCACACACACACACACACACACACGCACACTCACACTCACTCGCCAAATTTGGCCCCACGTTTCCTGTTCCTTCACACACGTTCCGTTCTCCTTTCTTCCCGTCTTGTCACCTAGATTACATGCATGTAGAGCGAGCGGTTTCTCTTTGAACGAGACAACCCAGGGACAAGGATAAGCAGTGCTGGCTGAAAAAGGGATTTAGCTGCCTATCCTCTCAGCGCACAATGCAGGCCAACAATCCTGCAAACTAATCCCATCGCTGCTTAAAAACTTGGGGTGTAAAAACACAGAGAGAGAGAGAGAGCCAGGCAGGCAGACACTACCAACAATAATATAATACACAATACTCCGTCGTTTTACTCTCTCTCTCTCTCTCTCTCTCTCTCTCTCTCTCTCTCTATTTCACTCTCATTAAAACAGTGGTAATGTGTGAGTCATAGTCTATTATGGTCTTATCTAGCCTGTGGGTCTGTTTAGACGCACACTGCCTCTTTAACGGCTGCTCACATAAATCATTTGATTTAGCATGACGCTAATTAGGATTTGTCAATACTATTAATCTGCTCATCCTGCCCTCATGTGGATCTGAATATCTCGATGATTATGTAGACCACCGGCTGATTAAGCACTACCCGCTTCCCAGGCCAACTCTGTCAGATGATAAGGCAGCGGAGGCTGGCAGGCAGGTGGATGGATGGACGGAGAGATGGAATTAGCCGCGGTCCCCAACAGACGATAATATCTCACTCCCAGCCTTCTGTGCCTGTGGTCATATAGATGGCTGTTAATATACGGCATTGTATTGTACTACAACCTGGACAAAACAGGTGATGCATGCGGAACACAAACATCTGCGTATACGCTGTACGTACGGCCCAGGATGTACTGTAGCCTATACTTCGCTGCTCTGGTCTGGCGGTATAATCCGATGGCATTTCTTTTTCCATCTCGTTAGGAGAGAGCTTGGTGGAAAAATATACTTTGTTGCGCGTGGACATCTGTGGATCTCCGGGGAGTGGGCTGAGGTGTGACAGAGCCAGACACAGAACAGAAGCTAGGCCAGGTTATGAGGGGCCAGGCGTGGGAGACAGGAGAGAGCCTGTGGGATAGATAGAGCCCTGTGTAGGCACCAGCTCAACCCCCCCCCCCCCCCCCATATCTCCAGTCCTATCTGCTCTCCCACGCACCCTCCTCCTCCTTCTCTTCTGTCCCCCCGCCCCCCCCTCTCCTCTATTTTCCTCTCCATTGTATTCATCACCCTCTGCCCACACTGCAAACTGCATACAGGCGGAGAGAAAGAGAGCTCAGCTCACTAGCGTTTAGCTAAAGAAGTGACACGTAAGAATGTGCCGCCGTGCTCCCTCTTGATTGCTGCCATTTCCATTTCACACCGAAGGCCAGCACTGCAACGCCTGCTCTTCTCTAAACACCATCAGCGGACATATATACACAGAAACTTTGGAAGGACGAGGCGGCCTGGCGTAATCAGATCCAGGCCGGTGTTTAGGAAACACCGACACGCAGTCGGGAGGGGGGATGTCTGTCTGTCTGTCTGGATGTATTGTATATGTTCGTCAGCCCCCTGAGATGTAGACCAATCACTCGTTCTGCTACGTGTGTGAAATCACAAAACAGAATCACCTCCCACCATATAAATGAATGCAGTGCTAACAGTCTGCATCACATTGTATTGTGAAGTGACAGTGCAACTCATGAATAGTGTGTAATGCATGTACAAATGCATGTAAAAACTTATTTTTCTCTTGGGTGAGGCAGTGGCATAGCGAGGCCACGTGGGAATCAGAAAGGTCCCAGTTGGATCTCACGACCTCCCCCTGTGTTACCGTCAAAGTGTCCTTGAGCAAGACACTGAAGCCCTAATTGCAATGAGCAGGTTGGTGCCTTGCATGCCTTCCACCGCCATCGGTATGAATGAGTGAATGTAAAGCGCCCTGGATAAAGCTGCTACCGGTATATAAATGCACTATTCACCATTTTAGTCACACCAACATTCATATAGTTCTTAGTACTCGTCTAGCTCTTTTGTGCTTATAGGTGAAGTATTTATAAATAACAAAATATTGCAATTTTCAGAATGGGGGTCCATGGCCAAATTTCCTTGGCACGAAAAAGTTTGAAAACGACTAATTTAGAAGGCATTTGTTGAAATCAGGTCTTAATGGGTTAAAACGTGAGGTTTGATATGGGCCTATAAATTGATCATTAGTGACATGTCTAGATGATCGTTTTTTAAGAGTGCCTTGATGACTGGTGTTTTCAGTTCCTGTGGGAAGCAACCTGCTAGAAGAGATGTGTTGACAATTTGCAGAAGATCTGAGGCCATGCAATTTGAAACCTTTTGGAAAGGTCCTGTTGGCAGAATACCAAGGCAGCAGGAGTGCCAATCCTCCTTGGTTTTAAAACAAAAATTAAAAAAAGTAGTAGTTTAAAAAAAAGAAACAAAGAAAAAAAAACTGTGAATTGGAAGGGATTGTCCATTTTTCGTTTCCAATTCTAACACAAAAAACAAATTTAGTTTGTCCATTTTTGTTTCCTCCAAAAAAATACATTTTCAGTTTTCCTTTTCAAATTGAAAAAGGAAGAGTAAAAGGTATATAGGTATATATATATATATATATATAGTAAAAGGTTAACTGTATGCAAGCACATTCATGTTAGCTAACTCTTGGTGAGGGTGAACACTGCATTATGATTTGTGTGGCTTTGTTCACAAACTGCACATAGTAACTATCGACAAATAAATACTGTACAAGGAGAATAACACACCGTTATTATACTCTCTTTATTCTTATAAGTGGTGGATGTGATTGTGTAAACTACAGTACTTAACCGAACAGTGTCTGAGACACAGTAAACTGTTCACTGTTAAGCATTCAGCAGGTGTTGGGCTGAGGGTGTAATTACCCCACCTTTACCCCACTTTTACCCACACCCAGGTAAGGTTCAACATACAGGTGCTCACCCAACAGAGCACACCCCATAACTTTGTAATTATTAGGTTAACTGAAGCCTAAAACAACAAAATGCATTTGATTTAAAAAAAAATATATATATATATATATAATAAACTGATGTTTATTATAGGATAATACGTACATGTGAGTAACAAAACAAAGACATCAAATGTAGAAGCAGTTATGGGAGGTTAGGGTGTAGACCAGGGGTCCTCAACTAGAAATGTTGAAGGTCCACAAATATGGTCCAGTCTCATGCGCACGCAAATAAAGTTGCGGGTCGCGGCCCGCGGGCCACGTAGGCCCCACGGGGTGGGGCTGCCCCCCTCGCCCCCCACCCCTAGAAACAACTATGCCTGTTTAGTACAGTCAAACCAAGCTATACAAACCGGGTCCCATCCCAACCAACACTGGGGTGGCAGAGTATGAAAATATATTTTTTCACTTTAACAAATATTCATTATTCACACCTCCAAAAATCAAATTTTGTTCATTCAACTGAATGTGTGAATGTGTCACTGCTAGTGAGCCAGTCAGCGAGACATTGTCATCATGACATGCCGGCCCATAATACACACAGTCAGAGTGTTAATTGCGTTTCTCGGCATTGATCGAATACAACGGAGAATTCAACTTGCGGTTGCGGTGACTTTTCTTCTTCTCTTTCTTCTTTTTTTTTAAAATGTTTTTTTGTGGCTTTCGCCTTTATTTTATATTTTTTATGGAGGGACAGACAGTAGGCTGACAGGAAATGGGGAGAGAGATGGGGGGTCACTCCCACTGAGCCACGGCCCATGCAGGCCTTTTCTCTTTATTCTATCATTTCTCCAGGGTCCGCAGAGAGGTGTGCAGCGGTCCAGTCGTGGACCGCGGTCCGCCTGTTGAGGACCACTGGTGTAGACTGAGTGGAGACCAGCACTTGGCCTTTTCTTTACTCAGTCACAGTTTATCGCTCGATGGCGCTGAATAGACGACCTCTCTCTAAATCCCCAGGACAAAGTTACCTAAAGTCAACATGGGAGACCGAGGAGAAAGAGTGTAGAACGAAGCAGGCGGGGTGGGGCAGTCCAGTGGGGGGTGGGGTCATCATTTTTTTCCCCTCCTTTCACTGAACTCCAAACGTATACGAGTGCAAGCCCACTCTAATGTGAAGGTCATGCAGAAAGTGCTTGCACTGTGAGTTAAAGGGCTGTGGTTGATGTGGTCAGCAGTTACTCCTCTCCTAAGCCCAACACAAAGGGCAGCGAGCGCTCTGCGTCGAGGGGACAGTACCCTCTTTTCCGTTCTGCCCCGTCGCACTCTCACAACAGAGGCAGCTTTATCGCGGCAATCACCTCCGAAAGAGCATTGTTCGGCTTCGCTTCCTCCTCGCCCTCTCTCTCTCTATCCCTCTCCTTTCTCTGACTTTTTTGTACTGTTTTAGACTTCCTCCGTATGTGCACTCAGAGATCAGTGACAATACAGTAGACTAGAGGGTTGTTAAACTAGTTCTCTCTCTCTCTCTCTCTCTCTCTCTCTCTCGGGGGAGTATGGTGGCACAAGAGCTTCATCTCAGAGACAGACGGAACAGGGGGAAGAAAGAGAGAGAGAAGGTCAGAGTCAACAGGAAATGCCACAGGTTGATGCTGCTGAGACCTGCGTCGTTGTTGCCAGGTCCAAATTTAGCACAGGGGCTCAGGAAATAACCTGAAGGGCCAATGTTTATCTTTACTATTCCAATCCGGCTCCCCTGTCGTGTGCGATTACGCACTGGGACCTTGGCAGTGCGTCACGTCTGCTCAGCCTGACACGATTGGCTGCCTGGTCAGGGAGCCAATCGTGTGTGGTGTAATGCCCAGTCCTTCTAGCCTAGGGCTGGTTCAACACTGCAGGTTGTCGCTACTTGGCCTAAGTGCAGGCGTGCACGCATGTGGGTGTGTGTGTGTGTGTGGGTGTGTGAGTATTTGTTGTGGCCTGTGTCCAGTGCTGCCCACAGCATCCTTCTGTATAGCCACTGGCACTACACTATACCACCTTCACTCCAGAGAGTTGCCCCAGTACAAACACTGAGGCCTGGAGGAAGAGGCAGGGCACGCACGGTTGCAAGTAGGCATGTGCGCGGCTGCAAGCCAACTCCATAGCAGGTCCACGCAGGGAAACTCATAAAACTCCACAACGTTTTCACGGCTGTCAGCCTGAGAGTGGCACTGAAAGAGAGACGGTTGGCTGGCACTGCTTCCCTTCACTATGACTGTTAATGTGGTGCTACAGGCGAAACGCCTGTCAGTGCCGGCCGGGCTCCTCAGTCTCCATCAGACTGGCGAGAACAACGCAGAGTGACGCAGCCCTATAGTTAGGACACACGCACAGACCTGCATCAGTGAGATGTCACTGTCTGCCAGTCAAGACATCAGCCCACAATTTGTCTTCCACACATGCCTTCTCAAATATGTAACCACTTGCCCTGCCTCATACGCATGCACGCACGCACGCACGCACGCACGCACGCACGCACACACGCACGCGCGCACACACACACACACACGCACACGCACACACACAAATATAAATGTACACAGGCCACACAGAGTAGAATACCAGGCCGTCTTTGTCCTGTCCAAGGAGAGAAGAACGATGGAGTGGAGTGGAAACATAACACACACACACACACACACACACACACACACACACACACACACACACACACACACACACACACACACACACACACACACACACGAGTATGAGAAAGCTATTGGAGGAGGGAATATAATTCACTTTGTTATGACACAAAACAACAGGCGGGGTGAAGAGAAAACATACAAAACTTGGGAATGAGAAGACAGGGAAAATGTTCAAATGAAAGGTAAACACGGCCAGGCAGCTAGAATAACATCCACTCCGTACGTCTGCTCCTCCACAAAGAGTCTGCAATATCAATTTATGTTTGCAATAAAATAAATACATTAAAAAGACATATAGGTGGAAAGGAAACAGCTCATTCCAAAGACATAAAAAACCTGAATCTGAAATAGAAGTTATTATGTATTCGGCATGTTGATGAATAAATGTAACATTGCTCTTTTCTGCATTCTACATTTAAAATGGAATATTACAGCAAAGGAGGATTAAGTGTCAAATGGATGGTGTCTGCACGATAGGCATAACGGCCATGTCCATTTTCGTTGGAAGGAGATCAAGTTTGTCCACTCAAGGTTGAGATATGGGTGACAGCTGGCCTGGGCCTCCCACGGAGCTCTGGCTGACAAGAGAGCTGTATGGTGTCTGACTCTGCACACACTCAGAGCAGTCACAGGAACAACCAACCAACCGACCCACGGCTAAGTCTGCCCAGCAACAATTAACGCAGAAATGCATGCTATGGCACAAGGGCCACGTCATTTGCCATGCACTGCAATCTCTCCGGATTGATCGGAAACAAAATCAATGTTGTTCGGGGACTGACTGCCTCCATTTATAAAGATGTCAGCGAGGGCCTCCCGTAGCTACACGTGCAGAAGGGGAGCAGCACGGCGCACAATGGCCTGTGTGGAGGGTTTGTTTAAGGCCAGGGCCCTATACGTGTTGACACAGCTGCCAACGGGGCGGACGGGGGGGTTACCAGGGGTAAGGCAGGGCGGAAAAAACTACCTTTGAGGTCGGGAGCAATGATGGCAGCACGGGATGATGAGGAGTATGTGGAAGTGCATGATGATGAGGAGTATTTGGGGTGCACGTGTGTGTGTGTGTGTGTGTGTGTGTGTGTGTGTGTTTTGCGCGTGCGTGCGTGCGTGTGTGTGTGCGTGCATGTGTGCATGGTTTTAAAAGATGGTGGTTTTAAAACAGATGGTACTTTTTTAACATAATTTCCTCTGAAAAATGCTAGTAGTACAAAGTAGTAGTAGTAGGTTTAGTAGTAGTAAGGTAAGGTTTGCTCTTTTTTGCAACTAGAAATATATCCGGGTCTTGCAGGGTTAAAAGAAAACAACATTGTCTGTCGTGCTGAAGACATTTTTGGGAGGCATTTATGTATGGAGTGAGTGTGCACTGTGCATGTTTCTATTTGTGTGTGCATGTGTGTGTGTGTGTGTGTGTGTGTGTGTGTGTGTGTGTGTGTGTGTGTGTGTGTGTGTGTGTGTGTGTGTGTGTGTGTGTGTGTGTGTGTGTGTGTGTGCGTGCGTGCGTGCGTGCGTGCGTGCGCGCGCGCTCGCCAGTGCGTTTATCCAGAGAGGACCATAGAGTTTTCATCATCAACAGCATCCATACTTCACTTCAGGGTGACCCCTGGCTCCCTCATCAGCAAACTGTGTTTGTGTGTGTGTGTGTGTGTGTGTGTGTGTGTGTGTGTGTGTGTGTGTGTGTGTGTGTGGTTTCTCCTCATCGTGATTAGAGGGCTTTCAAGTCAGACGAATTGTTACTGGTATGAATTTGATATGCTTCACAGGTCTGAAAAAACACACAGAAATGTTGTGTTTTTTTTTGCCAATTTCTCAAAGCAGATCAATTATACCAGTAGCAAACAAACATATCCAGGCATCAACTCAATTATTTATTTTCATTCTCATTCAATCATTTGTTTCTTATTTTTATCTGGTGTACAGAAGACACTGTTTTCTTTACAATGCAAAAAAATAAAGAAAACCTCTCATTGCTTGTATACTTCTTTGCCCAATGAACTGGGAGCCACAGGAGAAGGCCTAAGAGTTTTATTTTATTTTAGCCCTATACAGCTTTTGTCCACACACGTCTCATTTTTGCCATTGACAATGAAGGGAGAAATTAGGTCAAATGTCCGCCAATATACATTTGTGGCAACATAAACATTAAATGCCATTGACAAACAATGAAGGGAAGATTTACGTCATATGTAGACGAGCAAATCGGCTAACCGATCACATAAATTCAGTTGCTCATGAGACGATGTATGGTGATGTATAATGATAAGAGCGCCCCTCATTTCACACAGGTGTGATTTCTTTAGCAACTGAATGGCTGGAAATGGAAATTAAGAGTTTGCATAGTACTACACATAGTAGGCCTACATGCGCATCCATTTTCCTTAATGATTATATTATATTATATTAATGATAATATCTCTATTATTAAGGTTATCGTAGTGGTTTGTATAGGGGGTGGGGGTCATGATTGAGACATGGCCAAAGCATTTCCGTGGGTCCCCGGCCAACAATGTTGAGAACCCCTGCTTAGAGCAGCAGGTTGCTGCTCTAGAGCAGCAGGTTGCCTACCCCTGGTTGGTTTAACTCGATATTAATCACCCAAATGTGTCTACAAAATTCATCACAGTCATACTATATAAAGGTTTAACTATATATTTTTTAACACTGTACAGATCGATCTGAAAAAACAGAGAATGCATTCACATGCAGGAATAAAGACCTGAACCGTTTATTACTTTCCCCAATTATTGTGCTCTGGGGAGGGAGGGAAGACGTGCCCCACCTTAAGGAACCTGGGCCAACGCTCAGTGGGCGTGGTTTTCTGGTTCCACTAAAACATTTGCCATTAATCTTTCCCATAGAGATTTACAAAAATATTTATATCAATTATTTTAATCTGTTTTTTGTGAAAAGTCATGATGAAATATTATACATATGCCATGCATTGCTGTATTTCCATATATTTTACAGAGACATATTTTTATGGAATGCATTATATTGGGTGAGTGATGGTTTGACAAAAGCGTTCTAGGGTTAATACAAAAAATCAGGCTACCTTAACACTGAAGCCAATGATCGATCTTTGTCAGTTCTCTGCTCACGTCTCCCTCACAACACATCTGCCCAGATATTAGTTGGCCTCTTTAGACATCCCCAGTGGTCTAATCTAATGGGCTAATGACAGACGTGACTCTTGTCATTCCTTTTTTGTCTAACTTCTAATGACTAATTTCCCCTGTGGGATCAATAGGTCTATCTATCTATTCTAACCACAGCTATGATATACTTTTTACTATGTATTAGGCCATGGCTTTGATCTGCCGCGCAGCAAGCATTTTCACAACGCATGCGCACTGGTGCATCCTTTATGTGCACCCCTGTGCATATGGGCCTATTGGTCGGATTGGCAGTTCTGGACAAGACTATGCAACCTGCAACCTACTCAACGGCAGGCAGGGATGCCTAGTTTGAAGGCAGGTTCCTCAAGATACATGAACTACAGACGCAGAGATTTGGGCCAATTATAGCAGTATGCAGTATTTTGTATGCATTTTCTTCCATTCATATTCTGTCTGAATATTTGCCAATATTTCACCTGCAGTCCTGCACGTCCATCTTTCCTTCCTTTCTGAACTACAGTCAGAGGCAGTATTAAAGAATAATAGCGACTTGTTGTAGAGACTGAAAGACCTGTAGGCTATCCTGTCATCTCCCTGGATAATGTAACTACAGTTCATATACCACATTAATTCTCTCGATCTCTTCTCTCTCTCTCGCACGCGTATGCACGCATGCACACACACGCACACGCACACACACACACACACACACACACACGATAAGAGCGCCCCTCATTTCACACAGGTGTGATTTCTTTAGCAACTGAATGGCTGGAAATGGAAATTAAGAGTTTGCATAGTACTACACATAGTAGGCCTACATGCGCATCCATTTTCCTTAATGATTATATTATATTATATTAATGATAATATCTCTATTATTAAGGTTATCGTAGTGGTTTGTATAGGGGGTGGGGGTCATGATTGAGACATGGCCAAAGCATTTCCGTGGGTCCCCGGCCAACAATGTTGAGAACCCCTGCTTAGAGCAGCAGGTTGCTGCTCTAGAGCAGCAGGTTGCCTACCCCTGGTTGGTTTAACTCGATATTAATCACCCAAATGTGTCTACAAAATTCATCACAGTCATACTATATAAAGGTTTAACTATATATTTTTTAACACTGTACAGATCGATCTGAAAAAACAGAGAATGCATTCACATGCAGGAATAAAGACCTGAACCGTTTATTACTTTCCCCAATTATTGTGCTCTGGGGAGGGAGGGAAGACGTGCCCCACCTTAAGGAACCTGGGCCAACGCTCAGTGGGCGTGGTTTTCTGGTTCCACTAAAACATTTGCCATTAATCTTTCCCATAGAGATTTACAAAAATATTTATATCAATTATTTTAATCTGTTTTTTGTGAAAAGTCATGATGAAATATTATACATATGCCATGCATTGCTGTATTTCCATATATTTTACAGAGACATATTTTTATGGAATGCATTATATTGGGTGAGTGATGGTTTGACAAAAGCGTTCTAGGGTTAATACAAAAAATCAGGCTACCTTAACACTGAAGCCAATGATCGATCTTTGTCAGTTCTCTGCTCACGTCTCCCTCACAACACATCTGCCCAGATATTAGTTGGCCTCTTTAGACATCCCCAGTGGTCTAATCTAATGGGCTAATGACAGACGTGACTCTTGTCATTCCTTTTTTGTCTAACTTCTAATGACTAATTTCCCCTGTGGGATCAATAGGTCTATCTATCTATTCTAACCACAGCTATGATATACTTTTTACTATGTATTAGGCCATGGCTTTGATCTGCCGCGCAGCAAGCATTTTCACAACGCATGCGCACTGGTGCATCCTTTATGTGCACCCCTGTGCATATGGGCCTATTGGTCGGATTGGCAGTTCTGGACAAGACTATGCAACCTGCAACCTACTCAACGGCAGGCAGGGATGCCTAGTTTGAAGGCAGGTTCCTCAAGATACATGAACTACAGACGCAGAGATTTGGGCCAATTATAGCAGTATGCAGTATTTTGTATGCATTTTCTTCCATTCATATTCTGTCTGAATATTTGCCAATATTTCACCTGCAGTCCTGCACGTCCATCTTTCCTTCCTTTCTGAACTACAGTCAGAGGCAGTATTAAAGAATAATAGCGACTTGTTGTAGAGACTGAAAGACCTGTAGGCTATCCTGTCATCTCCCTGGATAATGTAACTACAGTTCATATACCACATTAATTCTCTCGATCTCTTCTCTCTCTCTCGCACGCGTATGCACGCATGCACACACACGCACACGCACACACACACACACACACACACACACACACACACACACACACACACACACACACACACACACACACACACACACACACACACACACACACACACACACACACACACACACACACAACACACACACACACACACACACACACACACACACACACAAACACTCGTGCAGATGCAGACAACAAAGGAAAGACAATCACGCTGTCAGAGCCTACATCAGACTACATCAGAGCTGACCCAGATAAGGGGGGGCAGAACCTCCTGCAGTGGAAAGACCAGTCAGACCGCGTACACACTTACATAACTCCAGACCAGTGATGATGAGTATATAGTACATGGAAGCTACTTGCTCCAAGCTGTGAAGGCTGTAGTCATCAGCAGTTGCAGACGAGCACTGTCATGACAAGGCAGGCTAATGCAGCATTAGTGCTGTAATCACAATTAGAAGTAAGTACTGCAACCAAGACATCAGTGATTCATAGTGAAGTTTATATAGTCGTGCATTAGAGAGACATAAAATTGATATGTGTAGCATAAACCTAAGTGTAAGTTGTTCATGAACAGAGGCGTCATAAAAGAGTGATGTGATTATTCATGAGCGAAAACACTATCCATGGCCCCTATATAATGGCCTTTGAGATACTTTGTTATTTTTGAGAAGTATGCATGGGGGCCAGTGTATTGTTGCATCAAAAATACTCTTAGGCAGCAACGCAATTAGCCTATCTTAATTTTGGCTGATAGTTCCACCATATACAGATCAAACATGAAAATCCCACAGCAAAGCCACATGCAGTTCAAGGTCTTGATTACAACCACAGTAGTCACAGCCCCGGAGATAGTGGCTCTAACCTCTAGTTCAATTTCATTTTCCAATTCCGATATTGGGGCTAAATCTACGAAAACAGCAATGGTGTTACGGGACTGAGAATTATTGCTCTCAGTCAAATTAGCCTCTGGAAACTAATGTAATTATTTAGCACTTCAGTGGGTCGGGAGGTGGGGTGATCGTGAAGGGAGCACCATGCTCGAGCGGCCATGATTTCATGCAGAAAATTTATTCCAATGTCAATATCATTTAGATCTGTCCGGGTGAGCACTGGAGGCAGCAGGGAGGGGTCATAGACTGCAGCTCAATCATAATGAGTTTGTCTTCAATCATCACTTCTTTGGATGCTGAGGCCATGTCTGCATCCACTGTGTATGTATGAGAAGAGGGAAAGACGAAGGGGGGAAAAGATCAAAGAAAAGAATGGTGACTAATATTTTGCACACAATTGTGGGATTTTCATATGTGAGAATGAATGGGCTATTTATGAAAGCAGCATAGCAGCTGAAAACAGTTTGCAGCATTTATTAAAAAAGTATCTATTGATGACGGTGATGTACGATCAAATAAATCTCTCCTCCTTCTCATCTCCAAATGGTCTGAGCCACTCCCAGGGATCTTTTCATTTTCTAGCCTTGAACTGTATTTGAACCCACGCCTTCACAGAAACAAAGACTCACTATCAGAGATAAAAAACAGGGAGGGAGCAGGAAGACAGACAGGCAGACCGACAGACGTCCTGTAAATGTTTTCATTACATTTACACCCAGAATGATCATCGCACAGGATGAATGTCTATTGTCTGTGGAATGCGACCGTCACATCATCAGTAGTTGTGGTCCAGAGATGGATGGAGGGAGAGAGTTAGATAGAGAAAGGAGGGGTGAATGATGGATGGATATAATGAACAACCAAATGGACTACCTCACCCTACAGACCGGTGATTCTCAGCCTTTTTAATGTCAAGGAACCCCAGTTTGATATGCATTAATTAGAACACTGACTCACTTTTGATACCATTTGTTAACTCCGGGATTCAGAGCTATACTGCAAAATCCTCAGTGTTCATTTAACTCCCCCCAGGAACCCCTCAAGGACCCCTTGGTGTCCCCGGACCAGTGCTAGACACGGCCACGGAAGATGGTGTACATCTGAGAGCATCAAACATATTCAATTAAAGCGTATTAAAGCGAAAAGAAAGACCCACTGCAGGCGCCGACTCTGAGAAGAGAACTTGAGACAGTGGGGGAGGGGGGTGGGGGGGGGGGGGGTGGTATGAGAGAAACAGACAACTTTTAGTTTAGCTTTTTACTTGAGGCGTTAAAACCCACAAAGACATTATTTGCATTCTCTTCAGAATAATTTGCAAAGGTAATTGAGGAATAACAAGAATATCTCTGGTGAGATTTTTGTGAAGGCTGTGTGATCGTCAGACCTGACATACCTGACGTAAGAATGCCCCACACGAATGCATTTTCGGCCTAATCGGTTTCGGCCCGAATAGGCAGAAAACATATCACCGAATAGTGAATGCAATTAATGCATTCAAAAGAGCTGAATAAATGTTTTATGGACCCATAATAGTGATTATTATTTAAGTTAAGTTTTGCCATAACCATTTCCATGACAACAATGGTAGAAAAAAAGATATATAATATTATTATTATATATTTTAATATTAATATATTATAATATAATAATATATTCGGATATTCGGTATTCGGCCAACTGTTTCCTATATTCGGTATTCGGATTCGGCCAAGAATTTCCCTTTCGGTGCATCCGTTTATTTCCATTGTGGTTATTGACTCCTTGAGACAAACAACATTGCAACAAAATACAGTACATACATACAGGCAATACAGTATACATCAATAAATAATTCCTACAGCATAAAATACATATTAGAATCACATTAGTAACATATAAAGTGCACATACTATTCTGCAACATTTTCTAAAAGCCATGCTTTGACCGGACCTTATCTCAAAAAGGAGTTGATGCCTTCTTTGGAGTTGATGTCAAAGAGATGCTGATGCTCTTTATTATTGAGGGGGAGCGAGTGCATACATGTCTGTAGGAGTTTTATGAGTGTCTATGCAGGGGGTGTCTCTCTTTGTGCGTTTGTGTGTGTGTGCGTGTGCGTGTGTGTGTGTGTGATGCGTATGTGTGTGTGTGTGTGTGTGTGTGTGTGTGTGTGTGTGTGTAGGTGTGTGGGTGTGGATGTGGGCGTATGGGTGAGGGTGTGGACTGTGGATGCGTGCGTGCGCGTGTGTGCGCGTGTGTGTCAGTGAGTGTACTCAACCATTAGTACCGTGCCTACTGCAAAGTACACAGGGGAATGAGAGAAGATAACAAAAGAAGACAGTGGAGTGAGACAGGCTGAGATGCAAGTAGAGATACGGTGCTGTTGAAAGACTGGTACAGTAAGAACCCCCGGGCAGTCCTATAAACAGGCAGGACACGGCATGTTATATGGCTGTGAGATGCTGAAATCTATTACAGCCAAAATAACACGCATGGCTAGACTAACTGGAGCATACCTGTTATTTGGCCCTTCCCACATTTGCAGGTAAGGCAGGTGATAACAGGGATGATGTAGCATCATACACTGTAAACTCCTCAATGTTAAAGGTCGGGTAAGTGATGTGTTTTGGTTAAAATCAGTATTGAATAGAGCGCCAAAGTCCTGACATCACTCGCTCATCCCCTGGTTCTGCCTGGTTCACGGAAGTAATTTCTCCATGGAGAATAAAAAAAATAAACAAGCTGTCTCAGCGTTATTGTCAGGGAGGTGTCTCTGTATCGTTTGCGACAGTCAGTAACTCATATATGATACAGTCTGTTTCTAGCGAAAATGTAACTAATTCAGTAGCAGTAAACAATAGCGTTTTCTCTCAGTCAGTTGATTCTACATATCCATATGAGTGAACGGCCGGGGTGACATGTTTATTTTTCAAACACAGTTCTTATATGAGGTGATCTAAGATCGCCCTATGGGGATTACAATGCAAATAAAAAGTACATGTGAATTTGCGCCCTCTACCGATATTGACGTCAGACTTCGGTGCTCTAGCTATCTCATTGCGAACAGAAAATGCATTTTCAGGTCAGGGTACCAATTTTATCCAATCAGGATTCTGATTAAACAAAGTGAAATTGGAACTGATGGCAAAAAGACATTTAGAACTGGAACAATACAAATTTGAAGCTGATGATGCTGATGAATGTGAACTCTCTCCTGATTGGCTGAAATTGGCAACCCACATGGACATTTATTTTCTATTAATTAAATACCTGGAGAGCCCACTTGTTACTGATACTATCAGCTCATAGTGCTTTAACCTTTTAACAACCCGTTTTGACCAAAATAATATCACTTACCTAACCAAACGGACCTGTGACATTAGGGTCCATTTGGTTACATTTGTACACTCTCAGAGTTACAAATGGATAAATTAGCACTCAGGGTTACTGTGCATGAAGCTGAATGCTGTGTTGGCTTACAATCATCATATTCATTACGGTGCAATATAGTGTAAGAATCAATGTGAATTTATACTATGGTAGACAAAATTAGCAACGGTTTCTTAAATGGCTCAACATAATGATGAATGTATATATTTTGAAAATGGTATGTAATATATCATCTGTGGAGCTACATATACTGCATTATGGAATGGTACAAATTGTATGGAGTAAGGGTCATGTCGCAAAGGTTATGATGTCCTATATAACTTTATCTAGTTCCTCTTTCTGTTCCTGTTTGACACTGTTGCACCACACATTTGTTCCAGAGAGCTTGTACTTTTTCCTCAAAAGAGCAAATGGCCTCTGTTCCCCCGAGAGGCTCCGTTTCCTCACTCGGCGGACACGTGTGGGTTCACGCTCGCATCGCTCGGGGGGTCAGCAACACCACCACGGCATGGCCAGCTGAAGTAGAGGAAGCCAAAGGACACACTACTCTCCCTGAGCCACCAGAGCTGGTGCAACTCCACATGCAACTCCAGTTCACAAACTAATAAGAGACTCCTGTGTGCACACACCCCCACACAGACACGCAAACACGCTTACTGCAACCTACGTACGCTCACCCACACACTTCCCACACGAACATGGCACATGCAGAGTACAGCTTGACAGAGAAGAAGGAAAAAAAAGACAAAACATTTTTCTCCAGCTATCACTCATACACTGGCAACCAGATGAAGCAAAAGGCGTGCTACTATACTAATTATAGAAGGGTACCGAAAATACTAAAATAGTAGCTCTACAGGTATGAAGCAGATAAATCAGGCATACTGGTTCAGTGGACCATACCATACGTGCACATATACTTATGCGCAGTTTCCTTGTTAACAGCTCCTCATGAATGTTAGAAGGATTTTAAGGACTCGATCTTCACATATAAGAGTATACAGTGAACACCAAGGCCATCAGGTCCATATTGCGTCTTCCTACTCACCTACTGTATAGCTCTTTGTCTTTTGCTCCCTCCATTTTTGTACTTTTCTCCATTGTCTCCTGCCACCCACACAGATCCTAACCATTTCTATTCATAAGATACTGTATAATGAAAACACAATCTCTAGTACAGTGTGTGTGCATGCACGCACGCGTGTGTGTGTGTGTGTGTGTGTGTGTGTGTGAGGGGGTTCACAGGGCTGTTGTCCATCTTCATGCCACGTTGTCCAGTGTCCCTCACCCACCTGAAGCCTGTCAGTGGCAGTACAGTGGTGACCAGGCCTGTGCGTCACCGCGGAGGGCTGCGATAGCAGCGTAAATGTCAGAGGAATTAGCTGCCTCGCCAGCGCCCACTGAGCCCATGGATGACAATGGGTGGGAGAGGAGAAGACGGCTATAGGAACAGTAGCTGGAGCGTCTCTCTAAGCTTTATGAATCCCTCCCCACTTCCCATCTCTCTCTCTCTCTCTCTCTCTCTCTCTCTCTAACTTAGTTCATTGCTTTTTTTTGTTCTCTCTCACTTTCTCTCTCTCGCTCTCTCTCTGTCTCTCCCTGTAACACTGTCTCGCCCACCTCGCTTCTGCCCGCAAGCCGTTTGGAGCAGATTATAGCCCTGCCACCCCCACTCGTCCATATACACAAACATTCACAGAGGCACCGACATGCACGCTAGCGGCTGACGCACTCACACACTCACACACACACACACACACACACACACACACACACACACACACACACACACACACACACACACACACACACACAGAGAGTCATCACCACCTACGGTGCCACTACATCATCCTTTCCCGGTGGCAGAATTGTATAGCATGACCTTGTTTGGAGCATCCTGTCCAGTCCAAACATACTCATTCCGACATGTGACTGAATGCCTCTACGAGCCAAACAAACAACCACGCCAAGCCACTTACAGAAAATGAAAGAGAACCATACCGTGCCCCTGACGATTATGGATGAAGGAAAGTGCCATCAGGTTGAAACAATGTTTAGTTTGGTAAGCCACAAGGCACAAACAGTGATTGGATATCAAACAGAATCACGCTGTTCTTGTAATCACATGTTTACAATACCAAGCGGTTAAGGAAACCCACAATTAAGGCCTGTGGACTTAAATGTAATTGTGGCTGGACATTTTGTCAGAGATGGATTAACGCTATTTAGGTAAAAAGAAAGAAAGAAAAAAAAGAGGAAGAAGAAGAAGAGGGGGAAAAGGAAGTATTTTATTTAGTCTTTGTTAAAGGTGGTGCAGGTTTTATGTAGTAAAAATATAAATATATAAATAAACCTTAAATCTCTATATAATAATAGTAATCCCCAATCCCCATCTCTCTAGCTTCAGTGAACAGGAGATAAATGTTTGTATCCAGAAGAAGGAGAAGACGCTGGAGCAGCTCGGACAGTTTAAGCCTTTTTATTCATGTGCTATAGAATGTATCCAATGAGGAGAACCACCACCCCCATTTATCAGCTTCAATGTTTCAACACTTTAAATTTCACGTGTTTATCCTGTATCGTTTATGAGCTCCTTCTCCTGATTGGATAACATTGGTTGGTAGCCCTGATCTGAAAACGTATTTTATAAAGAGCTGTAGAGATGGGAGACCAGACCGCGAACAAATTCTATTGCAGCCATTACTATCGGAAAATATAGAGCTATTTAGTATAATACAGTATGTACACGTGTAGGTAATGCATTGCATTGTAAGTGCTTCATTACATTGTGTTTTTTGTTGTTGTGGATTTTAAGGTAAAGCCTGCAACACACAGAAATGTTTTCCGGTCTCATCTTTACGCTGAGAACCAAATGTCTCCAGTCTCCACAGGTATAGTAGAATTTCTGAGATTCGTCAACAATTGTTGATTGTTGACGAGATAAATTGTTGCTTTATGGCTAAAAAGATTTTAGGGAACTATTTAGTTTTGGGCCGGGGTTAATTTTTTTTAGGAGTTATGTTTAGGGCTTAGGGTTAAATGGTAAATGGTGCATTTATATAGTGCCTTTATCCAAGGTGCTTTACATAGATTGTGCATTACACATTCACACACACACATTCATACACCGATGCCGGAGGAAACCATGCAAGGTACCAACCTGCACACCGGGAGCAATTAGGGGTTCAGTGTCTTGCTCAAGGACACTTCGACACTAACTCTGGGGGAGCCCGGGTTCAAACTGGCAACCTTGCGGTTCCCATCCAGCCACCCCTGAGCCACCTCCGCCCCGCCGGTTAGAGTTATACCTGTTGTCTACTTAGTTGTGAGCCTGTGTCGTGCACCAGAACATTGCTGATCTACAAGCTTGAAGATGTTCAGGATAATTCAGGATATATTCCAGCAGCAGTATTTTTGGCTACTTTCGATGGTGTCCTAAAATGTTGACGTCCTCACAAGTATACTAATACGAATGTGTCCGCGTGCGTGTGAGTGCATGTGTGCATGTTTGCCTGTGTGTGTGTGTGTGTGTGTGTGTGTGTGTGTGCACGTCTGCTATTCCATGTTTGCATGTTCGTATGCATGAGCTCTTCTTTGTTCCGTCTAGCATTCTGGCCCTGGTACAGTCAGTGTGTACTCCACATAGTGGAAGGCTGAACAGGGACTGCGTGGGCCTGACCTGTGCTCTAACCGCCCACCACACACACACAGACACACACACACACAGCCTGGCCGACCGACTCTCGCAAGAAAGTGTGTGTGTGACTGTGTGTGTGTGTGTGTGTGTGTGTGTGTGTGTGTGTGTGTGTGTGTGTGTGTGTGTGTGTGTGCGCGTGCGTGCGTGCGTGCGTGTGTGTGTGTGTGTGTGCGTGTGTGTCTGTGTGTGTGCGTGCGTGCGTGCGTGCGTGCCTGTACAGAATGTTTGTGTGAGGATACTGGCATAACCTGTGTCCGTTTGTACGCATGTGTTTTTGTGTGCATGCCTGTGTGGGTGTGCGTACTTGCGTGTGTGTGCAAATACAGGGCAAATGTAAGTCACCCCCCCACGCCTCCCCTCATATCAGTTTGTCTCTCTCACTCTCTCTGTGTGTGTGTGTGTGTGTGTGTGTGTGTGTGTGTGTGTGTGTGTTTGTATGTGCGTGTGCGTGTGTGTGTTTCCACATCCACCTCAGGGGACATAGGGGACTGCAACTGTCCCTATGACAACCTCAGTGCTGCTGTCAATCAGCGGGGCTGCCTTACACTCCCTGGCTTATAGCCTGCTATATACATTACATTCAGCGTTGGCTTCCGCAGGTGTACAGATGGCACGTACGCACAGCCAAATTGCTGGAACACGAAAAATAATGTTCACTTCATTATCGACACTTGGATATCAGCCTACTTATGCCACACTACTACATAACTGTGTTATCTCCTCACCTGTCACTGCATTTCGATGTTTCTTTTATTATGCGGCTAATTATCACACATACATTTGTTTGTCTGCATATGGTATGTACAACTACAATCCTTTGGCCGTGACATGAGATTCAGAATGTGATGAATCAACTTTAATGTCACATCACAGGTGCACAGGTGTAAAGAAGTGCAGTGGAATTAGTTTTTGTGCAGGCTCAATCGTTTTTGTTGTTTTCAGGCAGAGAAAAGGGAAAAGAAAAGAAAGAGAGAGAGAAAAGAAATCAGCAAAGAGAAACAGTCATGTTAAAGAAAGGCAAAAATCTAAGATGTCTACACACAGCATAATTCAGCTGGTACAGTATGTATACACAATTGAGGTTTGATTTTCAGTGCAGTGGTGGAAAACATATACAAATTATTTTTTACCAAAAGTATTGGTATCAAAATGTACTTAAAGTATTAAAAGTATTATACTCTTAATGTCTCATTTCAACTTTTCAAATGTATAAAGATTTTTTGAAAATAGCCGGTCTACAAGCTCACAATGCGTCGCATTTAGCGACTCATTGTGAGCCGAAATGTTTATAATGTTAAAGTGGCTAATTTGTAATAATAATCTAAATCTACAAAATAACTAGTAACTAAAGCTGCCAAAATTATGAATGTAGTGGAGTAAAAGTGCAATATTTGGATCTGAGATTTAGTGGAGTAGAAGTAAAAGTATTGGAAATTGGAAATACTTAAGTAAAGTACAAATACCTCAAAATTGTACAGTACATACAGTAAGTAAATGTACTTAGTTACAGGTTTCTATAGCACTTTGGTTGGTCCACATAGCAGCAGGTATGTACTGTACAACAGACCTACTGACAGTCTGACACTACAGTACTCAGTGATGGAATACACGTACATATAATGAAACAAAGGAACACCAGGCAGTGAAAACTCCTCTGTTTTCATTTTTCCATCTGTAACTCTGGGAGTGTACATATAAATGTAATGGTTCGTTTGGCTACCGCTGTACGCTCTCCAGAGTTAAATGAACACAGGATGTTACTGTGCGTGTCCAGCACCATCCCACGAGATACAAGGGCACACAGTATAAGAGCCATGAGGGCTGCTACTGTTTGTGTCCAATGAGAAGATATACTGGGAGAATATAGATCAGTATTGTGTCAGTGATTGCATGCCCGTGTGTGTGATTGCATACCAGTGTGTGTGCGCACGTGCATGCTTAGGTGTGTGTGTGTGTGTGTGTGTGTGTGTGTGTGTGTGTGTGCGTGCGTGCACGCGAGCGATGTCCGTGTGCATGTGTGTGTATCCAGAACTACCGTGTACAGTGTGTTGATAATGAGTGCCTTGAGAAGTCCCTACTACACCTAACTGATCCAGTAATTGCTTTTTCTCCTCTGCATTTATCATCATCTGCCTGGCCTGTCATGTTAGCTGAGCTGAGCCGAGGTGGACGGAGGCAGGACCGGCTACTGCCTGGCGTTTGTGTCTGTCCGGATGTACCACAGGTAGCGGTCCACTGCCTCGGGCGTCGGAAAAAAGACACGGAGGAGTCAGGCGAGCACGCAGAGGTATAGTGGGAGGGAGGAGAAGGGAGGTGGGAAGAAGAGGCAAGAGAGAGGACAGGATAACAGAGAATTGATGTTAAGGATGTTTTGAGAGGGATGGACTGAAGGGCAATGAGGTGCCGCGGAAATGTGAGAGGGGGAGAGCCCGGCCCGCGCCCGGGAGAAGGAGTGAGACAGGAGATGGAATTCAACTTTGAAGAATGTGCAAATGGAACGAATGATGTGGGTTCCAGTTGTACACTATTCAGAGTTAAATTAACACTACAATATTTACTGCATGTGTATTAGTGGAGACAACTCTACAAAACTCCAGTAGTATATGCCTTTCTTTGTTGGCAATGTTTTGAAGCACGGCTGTTTGTCGGTTTACGTTGTTGGTTGGAGCCTTTTGGCTAATCACCACTATGGAAATTGAAATGACAACACCATTTGAATGGCTGTTGATTGTGTACAAAGGGATTCCGTTTTGGATAACAAAACCCACACACGCACATAAAAGCAATTGCCTGTGTGTAATTGTGTATGTATTGCACACATATCTGCAGGCAAGTACATTATTGCGTATACATGGATTCACACAAACACCCATGCACAAATGCATACACACACATGCACTCTCTCACTCCCCCGAAGATTTAAACAAATAGCCTCTTTCTTTTTCCTCTCTTTTTTTTGCAAGTCCTGCAAATGAGGTGTGTGTTTGCATCTGAGAGAGAGGGAGAGAGAGAGAGAGAGGGAGCATGGTGTTTGTGGGGGAGGTGTGTTGCTGTGGGTTTGATGCTGATGAGCTCTGTAATGGGAGAGAACAGGGAGCGTGAGAGGAATAGATTGGGACTTCATTGGGCAGACCATCCTCTCCTGTGCACTGCAGTATGCTCGCCTATTTATTCCCCCATTTCAATGCGCCTTTGCGATGACCTTTCCCGAGCCAATGACAGTAAAGTCACGCTGCCGCCAGAGTGCAACACATCAGCTACCAGTCGTCCCCCCCCCCCCCCCCCCCCCCCCCCCCCCCTCCCATATATGATTTCCTCGTTTATTTTGTCCTCCATATCTCTCTCCCCGCAGACAGAAAGACCAGAGCTGCAGTGCTTCAGACAGGGGGAGGGAACCACTTGAGACTGAAATGAATTGTGCATATGTATGTGTGCCCCCGTGTTCACGTTCAAGTATCACAGCTTTGCCTATGCAAATCCAGGGGCTCGGAGAATGAGAGGAAGGTAGGAATGGGGTCACGGAGGAGGGTGATTAAGTCTTGGTGTAGGTAACATCAATATGTATCCACCTCTCAAGGCTGATCTTTGCGTGCATCGTCTTTGCAGACAAACTGAGGTGCATACTGTATAGGAATACAGATAATTCAAACGCGCGTGTTTACAAAGTCATCAAGGAGAAGACATCAATGCACACACAGTATATCCTCAGCGGCTTTGTTAACAACAGAGAGCTGCACGTTAGCATAGTGGCAAATATAAACACAAGCTAACATTCATTCACAGGTACAGCCACAACTAGACAAAGAAATGGTTCACTAATAGTCCAGATGGCAAACAAGCCGAATTCAAGAAAGATTAAAACAGAAACGGGAACGTTGTCAGGCATGAGGGTTTCAGATTCAAACGAGAAGCATACATTCAGCCAAAACACAGATGGAAAACTCCTCCTCCTCCCCTCCATCCATTCCTCTGCCTAGCCCCCTCTTTCCTCCCGTCTTCCCCTTCCATGCCCCCCCCCCCCCCCCTGCATCCTCCCCTTTTCTCCGCAAACCCATCCTCCCACGCAGTTCTGCAGAACAGATGCAGGCAGTGCAATGGCTGAGAGATAGAGGCTGGAAAAAAGGGGGTTAAGCAGTGTTCACCCGGGGAGCAGAGAGAAAGAAAAAAGGCAGCAAACACAAGGCGATGCTAAAATTAAATGAGTCCTGAGAGAGAAGGGCTCAAGGGCCTTAAAATAGCCAGCCAAACAATGGCATGAATAAGCTAGAATGAGCATGAGTTGTTTTTTATTTAAATGGCAGCCCCCATTCCCCCTCTTGTTCTCTCCCCTCTATAGCTTCTCCCTGGTTGCTAGGTTACACCACTCTTGGCCATCCACAGACCGTAGGTGCTTTTTTTTACATCAGCAAAAGGCTGCCTTCTTCTTTTTTCCTTGAAATGAGAAAGAGCAGAAAATAGAAACATGTGCATTGTAAATTAGGGGAACACCAGGCACGATGAGGGACACCCTACAGATCTGTGTTCACAAAGACAGACTGTATGCTATGAAATGAACGTACCAAGGCGCCTACACAAAGTCACGGCGGGGTACACGGGGGAGTCACGGGGCGGCGGTGGCTCAGGGGTAGAGTGCCTGGATGGTAACCGTAAGGTTGCCAGTTCGAACCCGAGCTCCCCCAGAGTTACTGTCGAAGTGTCCTTGAGCAAGACACTGAACCCCTAATTGCTCCCGATGTGCTAGTTGGTGCCTTGCATGGTTTCCGCTGCCATCGGTGTATGAATGTGTGTGTGAATGGGTGAATGTAATGCAAAATCTCTGTAAAGCGCCTTGGATAAAGGCGCTATATAAATGCACCATTTACCATTTACCATTTACCAGCTCCTTATGGGTGCAACGAAAACGTTGGGTATGTTTTAAATACTGCTCATAGGAGGCCTTGCTATATGTTTCACCAGTTTCAATTGAAACAGGCCTCCACCCTCAGGGGGGCCTCCAAGCTGACCGTCAGCATCAGGAGTCAGTCAACCCCCCCCCCCGCCACTCTTGGCATTCTCTCTCTCGCTCACACGCTGCCTTGCTCTCTCTCATGATAAGTTAAACCTATTTCCTGTTAAAGTTTCATAAAGTCAACTTATACACCCTTACCAGTGTTATTACAACTAGAAAACAATTATGGTATGATGCTGCCATACTATTGTATATCACCTACATTACCAGGCATTTTGTATATATATGCACATATATATTGTGGAGTGAATACATTAGCTTTTTTAGTTGATCAAGCACGTTCCAAGCGCAACCCTGTGATGTTTTTCTAGTAGTCGTTACAAAGTAAGAAGAATTCTCCAACTTTGCCCTCCTCTCTGTAACGGAAACACACTGTCCATCCAGGTTCAGGTTCATTTATTTGTTTGTCCCCGAAGGGCGATTTGGTGTACAGCAAAGCATCATAACAGGCAGACAACATGAATCACAAAAGCATGTGGTACACATAGAAAACAATCAAATCAGGATGGCAGTTCAAGGTATCAGTATAGCATTGGAATTCATAACACAAGAGGTGACCAAGTTACCTCCTCCTCCTATCAGCATTTAAAGCATGGATACAGGCACGAAGGACAATTTATATCGTATTACTTGTGGCCCCTGGGACCTTTAGGCAAAGGCCAGAAGGGAGCAGCCTGTATTCAGTCCGTACAAATGGACTTGGCTTTCTTAAGCACCTGTCTTTGAAATACTTGATCCAGGCTACAGAAATTTACTCGGGCTATCTTTGATGCCGTTCTTCCAATCCTACTGAGGTGGTTTTTGTCCTTTAAGTTCAGGTTTCGGCATTGTCATGTTAGCAGGAACGTGTGTGTCAAAACAACCCATCTTGCAGGGCCAAGAGCAATGTAATTACTGCCCACAGACATACAGTACAAGAACTGAGGCATGTGTGGAGAAGTGATATATAGAAACCTAAGCACTTTGGTCACAGAGGAAGTGGGTGCAAGAGGAATAGAGCAGATCAGTGGAGCTTTACCGTGGCCATGCTCCGTTGACTTAATGCTCACTTCACTGTTCCGCGGCAAAATATTCCCCTCTTAGATTCCCACCAAATGTCACAGTTCAACTCCATAAACAACTGTTTCACGTCATAAATCTTGCTCTATCGAAATCCCAGAACGAATAGCCACGCAGTGGTATTGTAAAGGTCATTGTGCATTTGCTGATGGATCATGTGCCAAGCAACTCATGGAGTATGAATGAATAGTGCAACTGGTATTACGCACAGATCCTTTTTGTACGCTCATTTATCAAGACACCATGCAGCCTGCCCGTGTACAGTTAACTCGGCTCACGTACTTACCCTTACCGCATATCTCTGTTAGTGATGGTGCATGCACATGAGGCCCCTTTTCCACTGCACCATAGAACCGTGACATGGTTCATAATGGTGCTAAGCTAAATGTGGGAGGGCTTAATGATGTAGGTATTCAGGTATTGGTTTTAGGCCCTGCGGTGGGGAAGCACTCTGAAAGTCAACACATAAAGTCTGAATATTTACTATACAGACAGTTGGGGAGAGACATAAAAGTTATTGTCACCTATATAGACACTTAAATTGGATTTAATAACCACATGGTTGATTACAGGCTGTTCAGGTAAATAGCTCATGTTCTTAACAAACAAATGGTCTTGTGTGAAATACAGCAGAGACAGCAAAGCAATTTCATTCCAATGCACTAGGGATCCGGTCAAGGAATATTTTAATTTTGATTAATAATGGCTGTATCCCTTTGCAATCTGTCATGCACACATACATTATCCACAACGTGTAACAAATATTCAGTGGTGTAACTAAGTACATTACTAAGTAACTTAGTAGGGGAAAAAGTAATTTACTGTAGTTTTTTTACAGTACATTTAGATACCAGTACTGTTGTACTTTTACTCATGTAATTTTTTTATTCCGGACTTTTACTTGTAACAGAGTATTTCTATATTGCAATATTAATACTTTTACTTAAGTAAAACAACTTGAGTACTTTGTCCACCACTGGTGACATTAAGGCAGAAATGTGCTTGCTGTTGAGAAATGGCTAAAATGTGGAGCAGCTGCATCTCATTGTCTCCACCAGGCCGAAGGCATGGGGAGAGAGTATGTTTTGCACTCCGTCCGTCTGTCTGTCCGTGTTTTCACATTGGCCTCTTATAGCGCCACCAGGAGGCCGCTTTGTGCAAAAATGAAATTGGACAGTACACCTACAGATTTTGTCCAAACATCACGCAAATTGGTACACAGTCTCCTAGAGCCATCTAACAAAACGGGTATTTCATCCTGATTGGCTAAGATTGGCTACCAAAGTTTGCAGGAGTGCACGGTTTCAAACATAATGCAGCAAAACATGAACACATCGTGTGATTACTGTGAAATTGTGCATGCACATTCCCACTAGGCCGAGGAAGAAATACTGGAACATTTTCAACTCTGCCTCATGGTTGGCCCCAATTATCTAATGTAATCCTGGGCGTTACACTTCCTCTGCCAACCTGGAAAGGGCAGCGGACTGACCTCATGCCTCCTTCTATGCATGAGGAATCCAAGCAGCTTCTTTTCACCTGACAGGGGGGAATTTCCCTGGCCAGACGTAGCGCTTGGAAGGAACACATTATTCCGACCAGTTCCTTTCCCCTCCATCAGGCGCCCCGGGGAAGGTAGTTTAGAGATCAGGATTACTGCATATCTTTTGTGAGGGTACCTACCTAGGGGACACGGGGAGAACATGCAAACTCCACACAGAAATGTTTCATCACTTAAAATTAATCTTTCTCTCTCTTTCTCTCTCTCTCTCTCTCTCTCTCTCTCTAGCTCTCTCTCTCTAAAGATGTTACAACGTAATCAACTCCATTGACACATTCTTGGTACTCCTGAGTCATGCACATAAGTGCAAAAAGACCAAAAGACCAAAGGGAACACATACACACTCCCTTGCCCATTAGGGACTCCTGTTCAAACAAGCCTATACCACAGGGCAGGGTCCATATTTCAACAGGGAGAGCGGGTCAAAGGTGAAGCCCCAAGGACGCCCTGTTTCCTCTCCCTCCCGGGGTTCCAGAGGGCGAGGCGGACATCGTTTACTGGACATGATCTCTCTGTGGACTCTGCGAGCGGCGGGGAGTTTGACTCACTTTTAGAGCTCCGTCCAGTCAAGGTGATTTAAACCACCTAAAGCCAAGGCATTAAAGCTCCAGCTTCACTCCCCATTCCTCCAGTTCCTGCCTTTCATTCGTCCCCCAGTAAAAAGATCACAGTGCTTGTGTCCCAGTGTTTTCAAGAGGTTGTTATTGTGTCCTTGGGTGGTGATTTACAGCGTAACCTTGTGTGCTTGGAGCTGCTTTCCTTGGTTCATTCCCCTCACTTTAATTGTGGGCCTAAGCCAAAGGCATGCTCGCATTCATGCATGCATGTACACACACACACACACACACACACACACACACACACACACACACACACACACACACACACACACACACACACACACACACACAGTCGACTGCTTTTTGAGGAAGTATCGCCGCTGGCCAGCAGGCAGTAGGACAGGAGATGAAATGTCTTATTAGGGACTGAATAGGAACCAGACGACGGGCCTGAGTTGAGCCAGGGCCTCTATTAACCTGTCCTTCCAGGAGAGAGGATCATAAACAAGGCAATGATGGCAGGAAGGCCTAGGAGTAACTGGGGAAGGAGGTGGAGGGACGTTCAGGGGGGTGGCCAGAAACGTGCATTAGGGATGGAGAGTGGAGGCCTGTTAGGGTTGCCTCAGGGGCAAGCCGTGTGCTTTAAAAGGAGAGAACATTGATCTATATGATCTCCCGTGATGTGTGGAGAACATGTGACACGGGAAAAAAATGCAAAAGGGACCAACTCATGGAGATGCTCGGGATGACAAGCTGTCATATTCTTTCATGTCCTCAGATGAGGAGATGTATTCGTTGTAGGTTGTAAAATGAAGCCACTTTTTGGGTACTGATGGATAAATTTAAATAGGATCCATCTTTAATAATGATAGCTTTGAAAGGACTGTATTATTAAAATAAAGACTAAGAATGATCAATGATAAGCTTCGATAGCAGAGGGCTAGAAGCTGAGAGCGCTCCGGAGCAGAGAGCCAAGATGCACCGGAGCTCTCAGAATACTTTTAGGAGTAATCCAATTACAATATATACTTAACTTTAGCTTTTACCAGGATACTATAAGTAAATAGCCAATATAAACACTGTTACATCAGGAGGATTACCCAATAAATGCCAAAATGTTACCTGAGTCCACCCAAGGAGAGACATCCATATCAAAGTGAGGCTTTAGTCATTTTTATATATTGTTTCAGAGAGACAGAACAAGATCCACATTCAGCATAATAATTTACAATCGAATTGACCCCGACCCCGTAGGGTCTGGTGGGTGGTTGGTTTCTCTCTACCGTCTCAAAATGGGAGACGGTATTTATACTTCATCAATACAAAATGGAGAATGGTACAAAGTAGACGTGGCAAGACCGAGGAACGTCTTACTCAATGTATGTAGTTTTGGGCACTGGATGGAAAAACACAGACCCTAAACCGGAAGAGCACAGAGGTTGGCTCGGCTTTAAAGGATAAATTGTCTATGGCATACAGTCTCGGCGAGCTGATAAGAGAATGCCTGCATGGCCTTCAAGGTCAGATACATGCAGGGCTCTAGACAGACAGTGCAATAATAATTCTTACTAACTAAACGCCATAAGGATAAGACAGCGTGAAGTCACTACACAGGGCAACCAGATTAAAAGGTCAAAAGGTCAAAGGACCATTCACCCATAAAATAAACAAAATTATCTATCAGGTA
This sequence comes from Protomyctophum parallelum, assembly GCF_964188405.1. Classification (NCBI taxonomy): domain Eukaryota; kingdom Metazoa; phylum Chordata; class Actinopteri; order Myctophiformes; family Myctophidae; genus Protomyctophum; species Protomyctophum parallelum. Next base: position 37,350,924 of record NC_139701.1, read on the forward strand.
CTATATAATATATTACTATAGTACTATATATCACTGTGGTGAAGCTGTGACTGTTCTAAGGCTTGTGGAAATGGCGGCCAACTCACCCAGCCTAAACTCAACTCACAATGCATCCATCTCTCTCGTCTTTCCCCATGTCTACCTCCAACCGCTAATATTCCCACCGTCAACATGGGGAACACGTGGGTCGGCATGTAACACAGACATGGTAAGAGAGATTTCATTCTACATGGATTGATTGTTGACATGCACAAATGCACACAAATGCATACAATGTGGTATATACGTGTAAAATGAACAGTAAAGGGGGCAGTGATGAAGATGGGTAACAAAATGGAAACGTGCTCCTCTCCTCTCGCCCCCGCAGCCTCCTGAGCTCAGCTGTCTACATGGCTGGGCTGTTTTCACTGACAGGCTGTGAGAGCCATGAAACAGGAGGACACCAGGGACCCAAGCCACCTCGACAACATGCGCCCCCACAATCTGCTGCTCGGAGCATATACTCCCAAATCTATCCCCGCCTCTCTCTCTCTCGCTCTCCCCCTCTCTCTCTCTCTCCCCCTCCCTCTCTCTCTCTCTCTCTATCTCGATATATCCTTCACTATTTGAAAATGGCTTTCCCTCAGTGTCTCTCTTTCCCCCTGGCTCGCTGTTTTTTTTTTTTTTCCTTCTTCTGTGTCTCTTCTCAATTCCATTAGATTTTCCGTTTGTGTCTGTCTGTCTTCCTCTGTCTCTGATTGGCTCTCCTCCTGGCACCCCTCCGGTGCAGCCTCCTACCATCACCCCCCAATATTTCTCCGCCTGGCTGTCATGTTCTGATGTTGCTTTAACCATTAATCATTTCTCACAAACAGAAAGACGGAAAGTCGGAAAGAGGGTGAGGGGGGTCGGGGGGGGTGGCGTAACAGAGAAAACAGAAAGTTCAGGCTGATTTTGGAGGAGGTTAAAAAAGCATGTGAAATGAGAGGGAGGCAGGGTGAATAAACCAACAACAAACAATTTCTTATTTTGACTGGCTGCACAGTGCAATTGCTAGTCTGCCTGCGATTTAATAAGCACTTCTTTAGGCCTCTGGAGTCTTGCTCGCTGCGCTCAGTGGTGTGGCAGAGGCGCTGCGTGGTTTCCCCCATTTTCAGCACCAGATGATGGAAGAAGAGAACACAGCTCAGGGGTATATGGAAGGACAGTGCCTCTCTCTCTCTCTCTCTGGGTCTCTCCCACCATAACTCCCTTCTTTTTGTGTCTGAGTGGAGGCTGGCTGAGCACACTGTGTTGAAGTGCTTAGCCCGAGGGGAGGCACATGGACTGGGGTAAGGACGGGGACAAGCTCCCTTGGAAGGCCCTGGAGGTGGAAGGCTGCTGCGCAGTAAATAAACAGCCCACTCTCCCTGCATGGAGTGACTCCTCTCTTCTCTTTACTCATCCTCCAAACCCTCAAGGACAGCCCCCCCTCCCTCCCCTTCTCTCTCACTCGCCTGTCCCCCATATCCCTTTTTTTTTCATTAAGCCCCCCCCCCCCCTCTCTCTCATCCCTCTCTCTCTCTCCGTCCCCACACATTCTGTCATGACACACTGATGCAAACATTTTCAGCTCTCCCTACTCAAAACACCAACACACCAAAAAAGAATCGCTCTTAACACGCCAGATCAAAGAGGGTGAAAATGTGAGCTTTGTAATTCCATTTTTCCTCTCCCAGCCCACACCATTGTGAAGTTTCTCTGCCTTTCTTTTCAAGGAGAGGCAAACAACAATGAACAATGTGGGATCTGTCGCATTCTTCCCGTGAGAGAACACTTCTGAAGGCATCTTCTATTAAGAAAGAGAGAGAGGAGAATGAAGGAGGCAAACACCAATGTGCAAACAAAATCAAAGTAAAAAATAGAACAACTCTGTATTAAATTCACCATGACTTTACAGTATGTATGAATATGTAATATGTATGAATGATGGCTCTTAATAATAATGAGTAAAAGTATTTATTATACAGCAGTCAAATTAAATCGTCACACAGTCACTGGCTAAAAACCATTAAACTGATTTGGTATGTTCCTGCTCAATGGCACTCACAGAACAGCACAATGCTTTAAAACGTTCCCCTGAAATTTACATTTCCACCTCTCGTTGGTCCTGAAAGTGTTTTCAGATACATTCGTCTGTGTTAATGGTTAATGCACCATAGCATAGATACTCCAGAGGGTTTTATTCACCGAGCCGCTTGACGGTCCTTCAAAACACATCAAAATGAGACCGTCTAAATTAAAGTGCAGAGGCACAAACGTGAGATTCAAGGTTATACCGTCGCACGTCTTCCTATATAATTCCGTGCACAGCCTCTCTCTCACCCCATGCTGAACGCTACTCTCTCACCCCATGCTGAACGCTCACCAAACAGCACATGTGATTAGCCCATTGCTCATTCCGCCTACACGGCGCAATGTACATGCTGCACGATATACACCATATTATACGGATAGCTTGTTTCTTGACTGTTGTGTGTGACATCTCTAGCCGACTGATATAATATTAGTTTGGCCGATAGATCTCAATTATTAGTTGTGTTTTTGTAGAACATTGATATTTTGCATTGATGCAGCGTTTGTCACGACCATCGACTGAAACGTCCCACTCGGCGCATCACTCCCACGTGTCCTCAGCGGAGTCCATGGGTCGGACGGACCACCACATATACTGTATGCGGGACAGCGACACGCAGCAGAGATTCTGCACAGAGAAATATCAGTAATCTGTGGTCTAGGACTAGAAGTCTCCAAAATGGGGGTCGGCATTGGAGCCAAAAAGCTGGCATGGCTCTAGATATCTCCTCTGTATCTCTCAGGGCCTTTGTTCTTACCTCTTCCTCCTCCACAGACCTGTCACCGCTCTGCTCTAACCACTCGGCACAGTGGGACTGACCCACTTCTTACCACTCAAGCCAGTGGACCTAAGAGGAGGCACCCCCTGGAGAGTCAGAGCACTGCATACATACACATACGCACACACACGCACGCACGCACACATGCACACACGCATACAATTATGCATAATCGCACACCCATGTGAACCCATTTAATAATGAATTCAACTTTGGATTTACGTACAATCAGCAAAAAAGGAAAAAACAGCGCCCTGTTTTCAGTTGAATGTGCCTCAGAGTCTGGGGGGCCGTGCCAAACAGAATGTCGATAGCAGAATGTTGCCCGTTTTCTCCGTCTTAGACTCTCCTCTTCTGGTGGGATGCCTATGTTTTCATTACCACTAACAACAATGTATACACTTTCTGAATGCCCCTGCCGAAGGATTCAGTATACAGTAGTACTGTAGTAGCTTGGAATCTGAGAGATTGGGTTACGTATAATAACCAATGTTTTATGAATCACGTGCAATGTCATTATGGGTGGGTTCCCTGCATGGCACAGTACAGAACACTCACTATTCCCAATCTCGCAAACCCTCCTGTTTGCGGCCATTTGATTTGTGTCCGGATTGTCCGCTGTTTGCGGTCTGAGTAATCAAGATGTATCAGTCAGAATTCATGTCTGTCTGTCTGTCTGTCTGTCTGTCTGTCTGTCTGTCTGTCTGTAGGGTACCAACAGGTGACAAAGCGGCGCTGTTGAGCTTCACACTGTGCACATGCAGGTGCATGATGGGAAGCTTCGTTTTTTTCCTTTTTTGGATTTCGCCTTTATTTTTATTTTATTTTATTTATTTATTTTCACACACACACACACACACACAGGCCAGGGAGGATGGCTTGTACAGTACAGTACAGTACAGTACAGTACAGTACAGTACAGTACAGTACAGTACAGTACAGTACAGTACAGTACAGTACAGTACAGTACAGTACAGTACAGTACTACTCAGTTCAGACGGGTCTGATTTTCATATACCGATAGCATCTAGGCCAGTGGTTCCTGTACAGCTTTTGTTCCCACACGTCTCAATATTTGCCATTCACAATGAAAGGAGAAATTAGGTCAAATGTCCACCAAATATGATGTAAATTTGTGCCAAAACACAAACATTAAATGACAATGAAGGGAACATTTAAGTCATATGTAGACGAGCAAATCGGCTATCCAATCACATAATTACAGTTCAATTCAGTTCAATGAAAGGAGAAATTAGGTCATATGTGCCTCAAATATGACGTAGATTTTGTCCCCAAGAAAAACCAGACGACCCAATTCCCAATATTGTCTGTATTTGCTTAAACACAGAAAATCCTAATTCACACGTGTATTTGGTTGTAAAAGTAGCTTGCTTTAGCAGAGGATATTCAGATGATATACATATCCAGAACCAGGCCTGAACTGGCCACTTGACACACCAGGCCAACCAATGCTGGCCCCAAAAAATATATTACATTTTCTTTGGAGGCAACCCAATTGAGATCTCCCACGACCCACCCGTCGGTCGCGAGTTGCGACCGAGTCTTTTGGAAACAGTGATCTAGGGCAGGGGTACTCAACTGGCGGACCGCGGTCCACGACCGGACCGCGGACCACCTCTCTGCGGACCCTAGGCAAAAAAAAAAGAAAAGAAAAAAAGCTCAGGCCAGGCCAGCCACAGCCACAGTCAATTTCAATTCAATTCAGGCAGTGTTGCTGCAGCACAACTACATTGTGTGTCTTATGTTAATGGAGGGAAGAAGTTAATAATATAAATAACATCAGATGGTACATTTCTCATGTGAAATTGCTGCAAAGGCCCCCAAAATGTCCCCCAAGGGCCCCCAAAATTCTGGCGCGCGCTATGCGTGCGCGCAGTGTGATTTGGATTTGGAGTTCCACTCCGGGCCTGCACTCTGCACCCCATTATTGGTTGGGTGGAAGGGGATCTGATTTGTATAAGCTTGGCTTGACCATACTAAACGGGCATAGAGCCCCGCTCTCCGATGGACGCCGCGCATGGGACCGGACCTCGGTCTTATTCAAAAAAATATTTGTGGACCTTCATAATTTCTAGTTGAGGACCCCTGATCTAGGGAGTCTAGGGCGGCTATGACTCAGACTAATTGCACATTTTGTGGGCAACCTGGCCTGGTGGAGAACTGTGCTCCAATTATGGCAATTTTCTAGTTGTATGCGTACATGTATGTTTTTAAATACTGCAGCAATACATACAAAATAGCCATTCTGATCCACTAGGCCTAGGGGTTCTATTATCAGATCAGTCACATCCTGTTCTATCAGAGCGACTGAGGGAAAGAGCCAACCCTCAACCTCTCTGAACCAGGAGATTAGGTTACTGATCATTGAACCAAAGAGAGGAGACAGGAGAGGAGATGATATGAAAGGATAGGATGGGACAAGACGGGACAGGACAGGAGTAGGATCAGATAGGACAGGATAAGATAGGGAAAGGTATAGGACAAGATGAGACAGGAAAGGATAGGACAAGACAGGTCAGGACGAGATTGAGGTCAAATTGCTTCTCAGTGGTACTACTCATCATGTTCATCATCAGAATATGGTATTCATTTGGTCAATTACAACTGAATTACTATTTACTATGCAAAGAAGACAAAATGAAAAATGTGCGCGCGCGCACACACACACACACACACACACACACACACACACACACACACACACACACACACACACACACACACACACACACACACACACACACACACACACACACACACACACACACACACACACACACACACACACACACACACACACACAGTGTATGTGTGTCTGATGTTCATGTTGCCTCCAGCCACAATCCATCCGACTGCCAGTAAAGAATGTTCCATATACAGTATGGAAAGCATCTTTGGTTAAGAAATGATCAGAGCACTCTGGCCAGTGGAATACACAGATACCCACTGGGTCAGAACTTCACACGAGGAGATGTTAAGTGTCATGCTCTCCCTGCAACTACTTATTCATCAGCTGCTTAAACTAGAATACACATAATCATGAATTCAATAGGGGAAGTTGATGACTGTGGGGCTGCCCTTCTACCCTTTAGCTGCAGTGGCACCCATGAACATAATTGGGACACACTATTTGTGCTCACATTTTATATCAAGATCATGATTTAGTTAGGGTTAGTTACACTTTCTTATGGCAGTGAAGATGGAACCGGTCACCTATTGGACAACAGATCTGTCCCAACATGTTTTGTTTGCTTCTGTTTCATCTCATCAGCACTGTGCCTCGCCTCTCTCTCCAGGATCAAGGTGCTTTCGGTTGCCTGTCAACTCTCACAGTCTCTCCTTAATTGTCCCCTGGAGTGTGTTTTCTCTAGGGAGTTCCCATGGCTATGCATAAGGTGGGGAACAATAGAGAGGTGCCTTAGATAGGGAGGGTCAAACCCTGAGAAATACCAACAAAGGCCAAGTGCTGACATGTGTTTAATTGCTGTGCGTCTAACATTGAAGTGTAACTCAAGGACAGTAGAGTGGCATTCCGACACACCGCCATTCCGACTACGTGTATTCCACGTGCGGTTAGGGTTGGTACTAGTAATGCGGCGAGTTGGAATGGCGATGAGTCGGAAAAGCGGGCTGCGGAATGCCGGTGTGTAACCGAATTGAACGGTTTGTCAATAAGGACACTGTGATTGTCTTGTTGCTATGCTTTAGTTGTGTATTTTGTGTTGATTGCATCATTTTAACCACTTCAATTATATTATAAATTGTATTTGAGGAATGTAATATATTTGTCGGTGACTTAATTAGTTTCTGGTGTGTCACGTTCAGATCACATATGGGCACAAAACTCACTACAGGAGATATAGCAACCATCACAAATGAAATAATAATAATAATAATAATAATAATAATAATAATAATAATAATAATAATAATAATAATAATAATAAATTATCTTTAAAATCACAGTGTTTTGCAAATTATTTGGGGGCCCACTTGTAATGCACTTGCTGCCCACCAGTGGGCCCCGGCCCACAGGCTGAGAACCACTGTCCTAAAACATTGTAAAATGCCATCACATGATTTGCACTCTACTGAGCACACCTTTCTACTCCATTCCAGGTCCTTTTTGATTGATTCACCGCTGCTGCCTGACTTGGGTGACTGTGAGCATTGTGGATATGATCTCCAATTTCAACATCGTCAGTATCAAAGGTTATGTTAGCAGTACATTGCTGCACTGTAAATAAGTGATAGTGATAATGTCAACAGCATCCATCTACTAGAGACATTCATGGGAAACATAAATATATGATGCTTTCGAAGATGGCAAGATGTTATTTAATGCGATAACAGTAGCTGGTTGTCAACAACAGATCCTATTGTGTGTGTGTGTGTGTGTGTGTGTGTGTGTGTGTGTGTGTGTGTGTGTGTGTAACTCTGTCTGTGTAGATGTGGATAGCATGCTGTAGCAGAGAGACAATGGGATGCCTATTCTCTGGAAAAGCACAGTGTTTGATTTAATAACAGCACACCGTTCTAAGATAAGCATCCCTACAGCATTACTAAACTGCACAGTGAAAAGATTAAAGTGTAAAACTTTACACTGAAATTCAATTACGCTAATTTGGTGAAGATTGGCTCAAATAGAATTATGCAATTGTATGCACAACTGTTCAGGAGTTACAGGCCAAAACGTAAAGCGGGCTGGTATCCCGCTACCATGCAGACTTGCGTCTTCCTTGGCCTACTCGCTGTCTGCATGAAAGGTGTGGCGTTGATTGGTCCCGACTCCCACGGTTTGCGAGATAAGCAAATTAATTAATTATTTTAATTTCAACAAAAAACAGTGAATACACATAATTCTTTCATTCAATAGTGAAATATCACTGCTCTACTCAAACGTGTGAAGGGAGGGGAGGGCCACAGCCTGCTCTGTTAGGGAGGTGCTGTAATCCATGACACAACAAAATGTGGAAGTGACCAGCCAGCGTCAACCCGCATGACTATGAGACTGGCAACAGCACATACAAGTGAAAGGATCATGGACTTTACAGACTACAAAGACTAGAACCGTTTTGAAGTGCACACAAAATGGAGTGAGAAAGAGACAGACAGCAAGAGAGAGAGAGAGAGGGAGGAGTCAGATAAGGGACCGGCTAGGGAAACACAAGGCATTGCTAAAACAATAATGACTTCCTCTAATTGTGGTTCCTCTGGCCGATGAGAGCATGGTGACATTTCAGTTCTGTGTTTGTCGGTCAAAAGAGGAGCTAATTAATATGGTAATTTAGCCCCAACGCCTCCAGTGACAGCCACACCCCCTCGTTAGCAGCCAAAGGTTGCAACTAAAGCACCAGAGGGAAGTGAACTACAGTCTGGGAGGGAGGTAAAGAAAGCCAGAGTTAAACAGATAGACAGAAAGAGAAACCATGAAAGGAAGACGTATCATTTTTCTCTTCTCAGCAGCCCAGAGTGTCACGCTGACTGCCTCCCTGATGGGAACGAGCGATTATTTGTGAAAAATGAGGAACTTTGTCAAAACTTATCTAGCTCTCCCACCCACACTCCATCATACTCTGGCCCTCTCATTCTCTGTGCTCCTCCCGTCTCACACCCAGTTATCCCCCATACCACCACAAAAAACAAAATGCATTATCATTTCAAACCAGGGTCTACTATACTCTCAACATAACTTTACAGAGGCATTGCACCCTTTTCCAAAACATTAGTTGAGCACAGAATAGTTTGAAAGGAATGTGACTATTGTATTTTCAGATGAATGTCAGCGATGATTGGGCTGTCAGATTATAGTATCAGAGTCACAGAAGACTTCTTGCTCCTCGCCCCATTCCCTACTTTTCCACTTTTTTTGGTTAACCACACAGACTAGCCTGGATGCTGAAAAAAGGGGGGAAAAAGAAAACACTGAAGCAGTCACTAACACAAACAAAAGTTGGCGGCCCATGCAAGAAGTTTGAGGAAGCGCGTAAATGTTTGCATGTATACATTCCAAACAAACCTAATTGTAAGGCGTATTGTCCATTTGGAAATGTTATCTAAATGTCACTTGAATGGAAAAGTTTGTTTTGGAAGCTGTCAAACAAACCCCGTCCAAAATCAATGTTTCATATTCAGAATCTCAGATACTTTTCCACAGCGTCACTTTTCGCTCAGACGTGTTTGCTTTCCTCCCGTGCAACTCCTTAACTCTGCTCTCAAATCTCTGTCAAGTAGAGACACCTTCCTTCTCCAAACGGCAGTTCACATTCCACTTTATTTCATTCTAATCATACAAACGTCCTTAACTACATCAAATGGAGAAAATATAATGCTAATTGTGGAATTCATGTACATCAATCATACACATTAAAGGCAACCTGGAAACCCCCCTGAAACCTATCCCTTACTGTGCGACCTCCACCCTTCCTCTATTCCCCTAACTCAGCCTCTCCACACAGGCGTGTACGACTACGCGCACACACACACACGCGCATACACGCGCACACACACACACACACACACACACACACACACACACACACACACACACACACACACACACACACACACACACACACACACACACACACACACACACACACACACACACACACACACACACACACACACACACACACACACACACACAACTTGGTCTTGGCTCATTAATTAAAATAGCACACCATTTACAGAAGCCAGCTCTTGCTCCTTGAGCTTACAGAGGTATAGGACAGGTTTTTTTTGTCTCCATTCGTAGTGGAATGTTTGGGTGAGCTGAGCCTTCTTGTTAATGTAAATAATTTACCATTACCTTTATCCTGATGGAATCTTAATTGTGCTTCTCTGGCTATCCTCACAGCCATTCATCAACGTCCTCCTTGACCAGAAAAAGACGAGCTGCCTGTCGGTAGAAGGAAAAAAAACAAGCACTTTGAAACAAAGTGGAATAGCGCACACACGCACACACACACACACCAGGATTAATCGCAAATGACTGCAATTAAACGAGTGCCTGTTTTTTCATTTGATGCTGCTGGTCGTCTATTGTCTTTTGATATTGATCTCCATTTCAATGGACCAAACACAACAGAGAACAATATCAGCTTTACGGCTTGGACCATGTTTGTACGTTTGGAGCATTATTGGCAAACCCATTCACTCCATTGCGAGGTATTCATTATATTGTGAGATTGATAAATTCAAAGACGAGACCTGCATGCACATAATGGGCCTGGAAGCCATACAGACAGAGGGCAAGCTAGCTTCCGTGTGGCTGTGTAGTGTGTATGTGTTTGCATGCATGTGTGCATGTGGGGGAGGTCTTTGTGTGTGTATTCGAATGTGTGTGGCGGGGGGAAGGGGGTGAATCTTTATTTTTCATTCCTGGCATATCAGCCTTGGAGGCCCTCCCGGTGCAGTATACAAGCCATCTCTCAGTCACGTGACAGGCCACAGAGTGTAATTGCAAGCCTCTCGGCTCAAAATGAAAGTACCGTTTGGCCATTTCTCAACAGAGAGGGCTAAAAACGAGACCGCAAAGAAAACCCACCACTTCCCTTAGCGAGAAATCTCCCTGCACGCCCACAGCCTCTCTCCTTACCAGAAGTCACTGAACGGCAGAGCAGCACAATGGACTACAATGGCTTCACCCCCCCTTCCTACATGTAAATAAAGAGTTGGAGCCCACACGCTCTGTGATGCACTCATCTTTCTGCAGTCATTTCATGTCTTAATCCTCCTGTTGTTGGGCTTGTACCATGACAGCCTGAAACCTCAAATGCAAACAATGTCTTTGATTACATTTTTTGCATCTTAAAATTTACGGGACTTTTCTTCTTTTCTTTTTGTCTTTATCATCTATCCGTACACTGTTTTTTTTGCAGCTTTCGCCTTTATTTTATATATATTTTTATGGAGGGACAGACAGTAGGCTGACAGGAAATGGGTAGAGAGATGGGGGGTTAGACATGTAGTAAAGGCCGTCAGGACCGGGAGTCGAACCCGCGGCACACTGCCAGACTGGATTACCAGTCAAGGTGCCTGGACCACTGAGCCATGGCCCAGGCCATCTATCCATACACTTGCCGTGACGTGTAGCCTGCCATGGAAAGGAAAAAAAATAATGAAAGAAATGAAGAAATACAAATAAAATGAAAATGAAAAAGAGAGAGAGAGAAAAAAAAACTAAACCGAAGAGACACAGAGCTGGTATGACAATATATTGGTGGGGTGTGAGAGGTCAAAGCATGCGTGCATGTGTGTGTGCATGCATCATGTGAGGGTCTGTAGGAGCACAGGTGATGGAGTGTGTGTGTGTGTGTCCTGCTGATGAGGGGTCGGAGGAGGGTCACAGCGCTCCAGTTACACACACCTCGGTTCTCCATTGATCCGTCCCAGACCCCTCTGATACGGCGCTGTTTCCATATTGACATCCAACTACACCATCTAATGCTGGGAGGCACGCTCACTCCCAGTGTCTAGTGTATAGAAGGCTAATGAGGATGGCCGCTTCTCTCATCCACTTATTCTGACCTCTTTTCTCATCTCAACATTGTATTTATGTATGCAATATGTATGCTATAGCTCGAGGTCACTCGGCTTTTCACCAATCCCCCCATACCCACCTTCTGGTCTATTTACGGTTTCAATATTCAATTTAGCTCTATCCAACCGTGGCGTAAACATCTTTGTTCTCAACTTCAACTGACTATGGGCAAGATCTACGCTGTAGAGACTATCATTTGTTTGGGCGGAAGTTGCGGGAAGTATCGCCCAAGGAAATGACGTTGATGCTTTACAAATCAGTTTACATTCTCCGCGAGTGTTGTGATTGGTCGGGAAAATATCGTATCCGGGGAAAATACATCTGACGGATGTTCCAGAGGATACATCCGCCGTTTGCGTCTCTGCCTTTGGTTGTGAGCAGGCTTTTCTTTTCGCATTTAAGTAAGCCTGGGACCGAGGCTAACTTCAACTCCCCTTTGAATCTTCCTGCTTCTACTTTACCAGAGATTAGTTTGAGTTCCCACCTTTCCACTTCTCCTTTGGCGCTGTGCCTGCCCCCCCCCCCGTTCCTCCACCGCCCTGCACACCTGCAGAAGTTCCCAGCCCTGTGCCCCCCCAGGCCCCCCACCCCAGCTTGTGACACCCCAGTCGGGGCAGAGAACAGACAGGCCCTGTGTTTTCTGATAATCATCACATAGCTTGCATGCCTGCTCGGCTCCTCTCTCCCTCTGTGTTGTCTCTCCTCTCTACCCCGCCTGCCAATTTACCTCAGTCACATAATCCAGCCCTCAATGCATCTGTCCTGCCATACATCAGCCCTCTGACAGGCGCATTCAGCACGCAACACACACATTTACAGTTTTACGCGACATGTCTTCTTTTCTTCTTACCTATTGGCTATCACTGCATTCAAAAACATATTTATTAGGTAGGTACATTAGTTGATTTCCTAAATGACACCTATGCATCTGTATGTGCAACGTAACTGGGTTTTGAATAGGTTGACCATAAATGTAACCGGTTTTCACATGAGAACAGTAAATGTTTCCAGCACTCCTCAAAATGCCTCAGCAATTAGGCTGAAATAGATCAAGCAGATTAAAAAACAAAGGTCATCTTAAAAGGTCCCTTATAAAACAAATTCTAATTATCTGACGGCACACCCTCCCTGCCCTGAAGGGTGACCTCCTGATTTGCACAACAACCATGATAAGCTCTCTTTATTCTCCACACCCAGAGCCAGCCCTAGTCATATGTAACTCAACTGTACAATGAGGCCTACTAGTAAATGGCCAACTGCCAATTCACTTTTTGAACATTGGGCTCCCTGATCTCTTCTGTGAGCTCTTACTATACCGCTGGAAAAACGCACACACCAAGCAGACTACCCAATGCTCAGAACACCTGCTGGCTTATGTCGACAATCAGCTTGATGTAGTTTAAGCTTAAGAACCATACAGGTGGTCAGTCATGTTGAGCCCATATGACTCACCTTGGTGAATTGAATTACATAGGGACCACAACGGAAACAAGCCCTCATGGCTTTTGTGTTAACCTTTTAGCATTATTGTGTGTATCCTGTGTAATGTAATCGTACTACACTGTGTACTACATTTTGTACAAATAAAGTAAAAGTATTGTATAACTGTGCCCGTTTACTTTCTGCAAACTGTTAAGTATTCAATGAATCAACAGCAGACATCACTGCTGTTTTGACCATTAACACAGCATAGCATGGTATGTTTGATCTAGGAGGAAGCCTTTGGAATCCATTAATGTCAATGCAGCATGAAAATCAACTTGCAGAAACTTGAAACGTCCTTGAAATACTTATTCCAACACAGTACATAATTACGGGTTTTTAAAAGTGATGTTATTGTTGCATTTTATTGCAATTTAAAGAGAAGATGTATTTATTTAAGCTGCACTATGTAACTTTGCTCTTCCACCCTGGATTTGAACAAGCTGGTTGTACCTTTGAGCGAATAGAGCCTGCCTGCTTGATAAATTGAATATTGATCATCAGGTCAAAATTCATGTCAGATCCTGTGTCTAGGTGAGACATGACCTTTGACATGATCTAAATGTCTCAATAGAATAGCAGGGAGACAAAATACAACTAACCCAATTGCATAAGTTATATTGTATTAGCCTACATAACATACTCTACAATACAGATTGGACAAGATTTTATTTTATTCATTAAAAGTTATTAAAGTTACGTCTAGTCTAGTTGAGAAAAGTTTGATTTACAAACAACATGCAAATACCCATGACCTAGTAAACATGCGTTAGCGTTATAATGACAAAATGTAAACAAACACAAAATATGATAATAAAGCCACTAATGGAAAAATGGTCAATGCGTTTACAGCCACCATACCACTACGCCATCTTAACGCACCACCCACCACTACTCACCCACTAATATTACCACTACGCCATCTTAACGCACCACCCACCACTACTCACCCACTAATATTACCACTACGCCATCTTAACGCACCACCCACCACTACTCACCCACTAATATTACCACTACGCCATCTTAACGCACCACCCACCACTACTCACCCACTAATATTACCACTACGCCATCTTAACGCACCACCCACCACTACTCACCCACTAATATTACCACTACGCCATCTTAACGCACCACCCACCACTACTCACCCACTAATATTACCACTACGCCATCTTAACGCACCACCCACCACTACTCACCCACTAATATTACCACTACGCCATCTTAACGCACCACCCACCACTACTCACCCACTAATATTACCACTACGCCATCTTAACGCACCACCCACCACTACTCACCCACTAATATTACCACTACGCCATCTTAACGCACCACCCACCACTACTCACCCACTAATATTACCACTACGCCATCTTAACGCACCACCCACCACTACTCACCCACTAATATTACCACTACGCCATCTTAACGCACCACCCACCACTACTCACCCACTAATATTACCACTACGCCATCTTAACGCACCACCCACCACTACTCACCCACTAATATTACCACTACGCCATCTTAACGCACCACCCACCACTACTCACCCACTAATATTACCACTACGCCATCTTAACGCACCACCCACCACTACTCACCCACTAATATTCCTACCCTTCTCACTACAGAACCTAGCACTAACTAACACCGTTTGTTTTTTTCCACGCAAAAAGAAGCCTCCACCCCTGCCTTGGTGCAGGTGCTTCTATTGCTGGGGATGAACAGCAGCAGGAGGTGTGAGAGCTTTGCCTCATTCAGCTATTGAGCTTTACCTAATGGCTGCTCATTCACCGCCCACACTGCCTATTAGGCCTGCTCTAAATAACACAAGAGAAATAGAGAAGCAGCGCTTAGTCCCTCCCCAAAATGCCATTCACACACCTCCGACACTACGTATCGCTATACGGGCACATCATGAGGGTATCAGCTAGCATTGTCACTATTGGATCAAGTGGGCTCTCATTCCTCACCATTCATGCAGTGGTCTGTGTGTAGTACTTGAGAGAAATGAATGCCCCGTTGGGCCCCCTATAAGCACCTATTGTATCTGTGTAAGGAAACCCCTATGGAACAGGGGGCCCCATTGTAGGAGAAATTGTTCATTTATTAATTCATGCTATCAGGTTGCTGGGTTTCATGTTTTACAAAAAGCACCAGGACTGGGCAGATTAGTTATCAACACCAGCTGTCCAGACAACACTGGACAATCCTCAGTGTAAATGTTACTCCTAAGGGAGTCAAAATGGACATCTCTCTCTCCCCCTCAAATGTCATCCTATCTACGTTTTCTCTACGTCTTCCTCCAGCTCTTGCCAACACTGTGTGAATTTAATTCTTTGGGCCAGGCAGATGGACATAGTCGAGATCAATCAGAGGGATCAATACTTCCAGACTGACTGGGGTGAGAGGTGCAGACTGACGGACATGTGATGGCTCTGATCCAGTCTATTCTGGCCTCGTCATGTCTTGGATTAGCTTAGTTTGGCTTAGTTTGAAGTCGTCTCTCCTGCTACTCGAGTGAGTGTCTTGTCCTCTAAATTTTGAAGGCATAGTATAGTATCTTCTGAAGACCTTGAATATTATGCCATTAAAGTTTTGACTACAAAGTGAAAAACATGGTAGTATGTTTGACAACTTAGTAGTATAATGAGTATAGTATTGTTCTATTTTAATGGTATAGTAAGTATAGTATGATGACTTTTTGAAAACAACAGTGGTGCATGTGCCAGCTCTGCTCAATCAATGTCACTAAGCCATGCCGAAGAGGATGCCATGCTCTTTGATTACACATGGGTCACATAAAAAGTTAAGTAAATATTCCTTTAAATTGTTTTAAATAATCAGAATCTCAGGGTCATTATATGACTCTCCATCAACAATAAACCAGGCAGAAGATATGACACAAATGAGCATATTATCCATTTGGGCATTTCAAACATAGCCTACTGTAGGCTACATAACATAGATATTACAATACAAGACGACTTTGTTTTGTCCCCGAAAACGTTTCAGACAAAGTTCAACAGGGAAACACGATGACAAGAAACAGACCTTTTCTCAGAGAGAGAGAGAGCCGCCCCTCCAACACCACCACCTGCCACCCCCATCACCCCCCTCTCCATCTGTCTTGCTTGCCATTCAGTGCAGGTCTGGTTCTGATGGTAGATAGTTGACAGAGCTGAGCAGGGCTACATTGTTCCTGCCTGCCTTCCGGCCGCAGTGTCTGGTCTGCATGTGATGTAGTCCAGGCTCACCAGCCCCACCGTCTGAGAGTCCAGATCTGAGAGCGGTGAGCTGGCGAGGAGGAAGGAAGGAAGAGCATTTTCCAAGTCAGTCAGGTCTGAAATCAAAACAGTCAGTCAGGTCAGCCCGTGCTTATTCCCTGTTCAAGGGCATGATCGTGCATTCGTGCTGTTCTGACATGACGCCAACAAAGGAAAATAGGCCAACTTTCGTGTCTCTCTGTCCAATCAATCGCTTAAAATATAAAAATAACAATAAACAAGACGTATTTGTCAATTCTTTGACTTGAGCATTATTAACACCTGCTTGCACCCCAGAGATCATGTTAATGAACATTTAAGAAACTACTACCTAGCCTATTTCCTAACTTCGTTATTTTCACATGGAGTCATTGCCACAGACAGATGTGTTTCCTGTCGAGGGATGCGCGGTGGTTGGTGCTTCGTGCGGAAAGTGGATTGTTCATATAAACAAAGGGAATCCCACCCCGTCGTCGCAGGAGACGGAGGCAACTCCACATGCCCTCCTATACTAGCCCCCCAGAGAGGTTCCCAAACAATCATCTCTCTCTCTCTGTCACACACGCATTGATGTGAGGCTGCCCACATGAAATTACACTTACCGTACTTAACGGACATGAAGAAATAATCAATGGTAAAGGTTTCTTGTTGGCATTTAGCTGTTGCAGGCAACCACATTCTGTGTTGTGATTTACATGCAAATTGTGGAGCATGGTAATTCAGGTGTGCGTGTGTGTGTGTGTACTGTGTATGTGTGCGTGTGTGCGCGTGATTATGGCTTCCGTCTCTTTGGATACACAACATTTGAAACTGAAAAATATCAGTGACAAGAGAAAGACACGGGGCTGTGATATGGTTTGCACATGATCACCACCACGGTGCAATAATGGGCAAAGTGCCCTTTATAAATGTTCAGGGGAATTAGCCTAGTTTGTGAAATGTCATAGTCATTGCTTACCTCGAGACGGCACTCTCCCCGGTTAGAAATGTGACCTTATTTCTCTTATCTGTGCCGACCATGTGAGACCCCTGTTCACGTGTTTATAAGTCACGCTCATTTGTCCAGGACCGCATCCTGTCCGAGAGAATTGGGGTCTTAGGAATGATCATTTGTGTGTGTGTGTGTGTGTGTGTGTGTGTGTGTGTGTGCACGGCACGAGGATGAAAGTGTTTGTCATTTTGTTTTGACAACGCAGTAAAACTGGGATCTGCTTAATGGCAAAGTGATTTGGAGCGCCTGAATATTTGATGTTAATGTAATAGGAAAGTCATAAAAGCTTTTCAAATCTCAATTTATCCCGTCAAGCCAGTCATTGATTTAACCTGCAAATTTATAGAGCAGCCCCCCGCCCCACCCTTTCCCCTTTCTGTTGCAGTTCCAGGAGACCACAATGAATGGTCTGCCCGTAAATAGCATGTCCAAATCACAATGAGGAATTCTTCCACATTTTATATTCCAAAGGGCTTAACTATCTCATTTGAATTATTTACCTGCGGGTTTGACGGAGAGCCTTGGGGAAAACTATTGATCGGAGAGATTTAGGGACTGTCGGCAGAGCTAAATGGCACTCTGCGATTCTTAGCAGTGAGCAGTGGGAGGTCTGAATGTCCTCTCGAACATAAAAAAATGTTTTGTCCGTTTCATACTTACATACATGCATATATGTTTATGATAGATTAGCTTACACAAGACTGGGTTAAAAAGGTCTTTAATGCTACAGGGATTTATTTTAAAGAATACAATTTTAAGTCATTGAGAAATGTCAACCCTGGTGTCAGGTAGGTTAAAACTAGTTGACTTACAAAAAGGTAGAGGTACAAAAAGGAGGGGAGGGGGACAAACTAAAGTACAGAGCCCTGGGGATCCCAGTCAAAGACGAATATAAAGGTTTAAGTGGTTACCAACCATCATCTCAACTAGAATCCCAACCCCCTAAATCTCTCTGGTTTCAGCATTTTCCAGATAAGCACTTGGGTAGCAGATGTGAAGCCGGGCGGGCAGCCACGAAAAGGCCCAAGGCCACTGACCCTAATAGCGGCTCAGACTGCCATACTTCTGTGATGGAGATGATGATGATGATGATCCAGGGAGCCATGCACCTAGGTCAAGGAGCTACCGCCTGTCTGTGCCTTGTGGAGGGTGGCAGGGGGGCCAGAGCAGAGCACACAGATCAATACATAATATCTTACAAATTGAATTCGACCTGGATCGACCCAGAGGGCGTGTGCGGCCGGCCGCAATCTGTGGACGAGTGCACAGTAAATCCTAATGATCAACGCGGGAGGTAGCGGTAGGGGGTGGGGGGGACGGGGTTGGGAGGAAGGAGGGAGGGGCATCTTCTCAGAGGGGGTTCTGTTCGGGGAAGGAGCGCAATGGAGGATAGAGGACCAATGTTGAGAGGAGTGGAGCAGCAGCTAGGGGGAGGGTTGGGGGTGGAGGGTAACTCGGTGATGGAGTGAGGGGAAGAGAGATGCAGTACCAGTTTATCACCTCTAGTCAGGGGGTCACCCACTTCTCCCTATCATTATCTCCGTAAAGCCTCACCCCCACATCCATCTCCATAATGGCGGGCTTGTTTGGACATGATCAATTTTATAGTCTCATCTTGGCTCCTCGTGTGTGTGTGTGTGTGTGTGTGTGTGTGTGTGTGTGTGTGTGTGCAGAGCAGCAATATTACTTTTGGCAGTGATAACACTACTTTAAATGCAAACATGAGTAGGTTATTGGTTTTCCTCAATAGTGCTGGTAGTTCAAATTACTATATGACTTCTACTGTAGTTGCTGATTGATACGGTGCTAACCAACCAAGTATATGACTTCGCATAACACAAGCCACTGTTCCTCGGAATCATGAATACAATTAGCCTACATTTTTACCGGATATGAGGGCAACAGCAGATGTTCAATGCAGTCCTTTCTGAAACATTCTGCTCCTGAGATAAGTAATAAAGTATCCGTTTACTTGAAACATGCTTTCATATCTTCATTCAGAGGAATTATATATTTTTTCATAATCTCTGTTCCTCGTGGAAAAACAAGCCTAGTAAAAGTACAGTTATAGTCGCACCTGTTTCATGTTTGCAAAAGGAGAGGGTGGCATTTCATTATTTTCAGAAACAAGAAGCGAAAGTCAGAACCATTAACAAAATGGTCACTTACACTGTACATCATGTCTGTCTGAAGAGCAACCGTCTCACTTGCATTGTGGCCCGGGCAGAGCATAGGCTGGGGTCAAAGTGAAAAACAATCTGCGCAGCGGAAAAGCTCTTGGTCAATTCCATCCCCCGTACACACACACACACACACCAGGCCCTCCGTATCGCCCCGGCTCCGGTAACATGGGGGCCGATGTGTGGGTGTCTTTTACACGAGAGGTTCTGCATACGGCTGGCCCGCCGAGGTTAAGGGCACATTTATTTGAGTCTGTCTAATTGACATGTTGGGATCGATGGGGGGAACAGAAAGCCTCTCTCTGCAGAGTCCGCCAATACAGAGCTGTCCCCTGAGCCCCCACACGCTGGGGCCCGCCACCTCATCAGTCACAGGCAGCCGGAGAACACATCTAGAGGGCCTCTTTCCCCTGCAAGATCCCCCACAACCCCCACAACCCCATTCTCTTAAACACTCAAAGAGATGGAAACACGCATAACACACACAGCCAGACTTGGAAACACACACCAAAAGATAATGATGCATGCACGCACACACGTGTGCTTGCCCATGCGACACGCACGCGCACACGCACACACACACACACACACACACACACACACACACACACACACACAACACACACACACACAACACACACACACACACACACACACACACACACACACACACACCACACACACACACACACACACACAGTATTGAGTATTGATCACTGCCACTCTTGTTATACCAGAAGGGATTGGAGGGATGAGCAGCACAGCAGGGGTGTCCCAGCTGATCCACTGATCCTACCATGGACAATTGGATCACACTCTGTGGTATCTGCTGGATGGACTGGTTGATGTGTCACTCACAGCACCTCTGTCAGGACTGTCAATACACATATTTAAGCTATATATTATTCCATTTCCAACTTATATATGCACCATCAGTGATGAGCAATATCCCTTCACCAACTGGTTTCAGTTTCATTAATGTGGCGTTCATCTGTATTGTGTATTTATTTAGTCGTCTTTATATATTGATGTATATATTCTTATGTCAGCATGTCCACCTGAGCAGGCCGTATCAGACCTTAACAGACACAATGGTGTCAATCTTTTTCTTTGTCCCTTGAATACCTTTTTATATCAAGTTGTTTTACTATTGGTATTACTAGTACTACTACTATTTGTTACTCTTATTACTAATTAAAAATATCAGTAGCAGTTCAGTTGTTGCTAATTTGTATCATTCACAGCCTCAACATTTAGCTAAAAAACCTAAACGTTATAAACCTACACTGCTCACTGAAAACATTTGACTGTCACACTGTCCTATTAGATGGGGGAAGTGGTACCACCAGCGACAGAATAAGCGCTGACGCCCCAAAACCCTGCCCCAGTCTAGACACAGATGTTTCAGCGTATG
Source organism: Protomyctophum parallelum (assembly GCF_964188405.1). NCBI lineage: Eukaryota > Metazoa > Chordata > Actinopteri > Myctophiformes > Myctophidae > Protomyctophum > Protomyctophum parallelum. The sequence continues at coordinate 37,371,708 of NC_139701.1, forward strand.
GCTTTTTTGAAGGAGAGATTTGTGATCATAAATCATAAAACAGTGACGGGATCACTGACAAGACATAGTCTTTGTGGAATTCCACCCCACATCTGTGGCTGTGCGTGTGTAGGGGGCTAATGGATGGAAGACACTCAACACACAGGAACCTATAGCACCTGTCCCTTGTCTTTCGGCTGGCAGAAGGAGAGAGACACAGACATGGTAAGGGAGGAGGGACAGGCGATGAGTGGGCGATCGTAGGATGGTGGCGGATTAGGAACGAATATGTCTAGTAGACGATTATTGGGAAAAACAAGCAGACATGCAGATGTGTTTTGGTTCGACACAAACCCACTACACACGTCCAAGGCTTTAAAAGGTATTAGGATGAGACTCTGCGTGGGTGGCAAGGGGTTAACCCCCACCATCACACGCGCGCGCACACACACACACACACACACACACACACACACACACACACACACACACACACACACACACACACACACACACACACACACACACACACACACACACACACACACACACACACACACACACACACACACACACACACCTAAGCCCCCACCCCTTATTCACAATCCCCCGTTCCCTGGATCCTCTCCCCCAACCCTTCCAACGCTCCTTAACAACAACCCCCATTTTAAGAGGTTCACAGTCTATGGATTTAGCCTTGATGGTCAAACAAAGCCTGAACCCCACCTTTAAACCTTGGCACACAGCGGCGTCAGCAGCTCCCCCATCAGCATTAAGTAGCCAGTCTAATTACCATGGTTAAGGCTGCATAATGAGTGGACCACTTTAGAGATGGGACTGGGCGAGGCAGCTAGGGTGCACAGTTGTTAATTAGGCAGCACTGGAGGTGATTGGGTGTGGGCTGTGGGGCATGCAGGGGGAGGAGGGCTGGGAGATATGGACAAAATCATACAAATCGATATTTGTGAGCACACCATGATAATATCAGTATTGTGGTGATAATATACATGTTGCGATGCAACATCCTGTAGTCTCATAGCACGATATACATATTGATATATTTCCGAATCCATGGCCAAATGTGCTACAAGCTACTCCCAGAAAGACAGGAAATGACTCAAATGACATGAAGAGACAGTGGGTGGCCATTTTGTTAGCTTGGAATTTTCACTTTAATTATATCTTTTCCTTTTTCTCCCGAATTAGTCGCTATGCCAAAAAATTCCTCCCCACACGAAGTGAGGAGCCCCCACAGGGAGGACCTAGAGCCTTCGTTCTACTCCTCCCGCCAAACACTCCCTCCAACACTGCCGCCCCGGCCCGTAGAATTACTTGCAGTGATATCAGCCTCCCTGCCCAGCTTCCCTCCCCCGAACATGGGCCAATTGTGTTCGTATAGAATAGACGCTCAGCAAAGCTGGATGCACCACTGTGGATTCTAACCCACCTCTGTGGTGGTGAGCAGGCACTTTACCACTGAACCTTTATTAAATCTCACGGCGATTCGTGCTGAGAGAAAATGACGTGTTCTTGAGTTTGTCATGTTGTAGTTTGAAAAACAATTTTACGTTAATGAATTTGTTTGCATGCATTGTATTTTAGTATGTATTATTACTGCCTTGCAGAAGCACTTTACATAATATAAACTGTGTCGGCCCTGAAGGTATCACAGATAGATCTTATGACTTATTTAAGACATGACCTCAAATTCTGGCAGCATGTGATCTGCTTTTGGCACTTATTCCGCTAGGTGCTAACACATGCATACATAAAGGGTGTTTAGTATTCTCCCTCGTTCCACAAAATGCATTCTCTTCCAACACCCTTTCAGAGCATGATGGTGATAATTGCCTGTGTTTTTTGCATTATATTTCTTCACTGTAAATCATTCTCAAAACTCTTCTTCCATTTAAAGAAGGGCTCAGACTACAGGAGTTTCAAATCAAGATCAATCATCACGATTTTAAAATACTGGCGCATCACACAGTACAGGATTTGATTACGATTATTGGGTTTGCCAGGTTTGAAGTCAGAAGGTCATGGTCCAAGGGCGAGAACCGAGAGTTCTACCGACTGAACTACCCATACACTATGTGTGCATTGAAACCTATTCCATGTTATCCACTCACAAATTGAAGATAATAGTTGACAATATTTTGACTTACATCATGACCAGATAGCTATAGCAACCCAAGTTCTACATCACTTTAAGAATGTTTAGTGAGATACCACATCTTATTTCTCTATATTTCCATCTCAATCACTCACACTTCTGTACAGAGGCTATGTTTATTCCCAACACTGTTAAAACTCTTCTTAACACAGTGTTTTGCTTGATAGCATACAGTCAGTGGGGAATATACAGGGCTTTTACCAATGGAACAACTTTCTTGCAAGGACAATCTTGTCAAAATATTTGGCGTGGCTCTCATCATTCTCTGTAAGCATCTCAAACTTCCCCACGTCTTTGTTTGTTTTATGTCTTATGCAGCTGCTGCCTTTTAGTCTCAGCATACTAGAAATGACGTCAAGGCTACGAGAAAGGCGAGCCTCTTCTTGCTGCTTATGCTTTCAGTTTGTTACCATGGCAGCAGCCACCACTTCCTGCGAGAGCAGGTCTTCCTGTGTTCATTCATTTTTCTGGTGCTTGTTCTCCAGAGTAGTTACGAAGCTCTGTGTTTACAATACCATATATGGGGTTTTATGAACAACAAGCGCAGGGCTTCCCCCAAGTTAAACAAACAATGTTAGTGTGCATCATGCATTTGCACATTCACACAAGCGCGCCGCAACCCCTCACACACACGCTTCCATGCACATACGCGTGCACACATACAGACAATACACACACAAGCACATGCAAATACCACTGCATACAATCCATACAAGCACATGGCCTTCATGGTACACGCAGACAATACATTCTATGACCTGCCCCATGCCTCTTATCAAGCATTCTCAACTACCACCCATTTGCACAAAATTATCGCCACTCACAGCTGCATGGAATGTAAATGTTTAGGCTACTTGACATGGAATTTCAAGGGAATGTGGGAAAAAGGATGAAGCATTAAGTGGTTTATTCTGGGTCAGAATATGTGATTTGATCTTATTGTAAATTATGCCAGCCAGGGTACTTTTTCATTTTCTTTTACATCCCACTTTCCAGCATGAGTAACCTACTTTTGCTCTGCTAACAAGATAACCTCCAACAAATAACTATCCTCTTTTAAATAGGGCATGTCTCTCGCTATGACCCTGACTCTATCTTGTTCTTTTGCAGGAATCACTTCATGTCTCTCAGACTTTAGGGAGGTTTGGAATTTTACCTCGTCTAGCATGGGAAATATAGTAAAACAGTGACAAATGCAACCTGAATCTGTCCAAAGAGATAAAAGAGAAAGAAAGCAAGAATAGGCTTAAAGTCAACATTATGTAAAAAAGAAAAAAAAGGAAAAAACATAACAGCTGGTATTTATAATCTTGCAAATGAATCCCAGTCCTTCTCTTGAAGCTGTCTACTGTCCCAACTATTTTGGGGTTGGTTAGCAGGGTCCCTAGTACCCTGCCTGATTTTTGAGAAGGAGGAGCAGACAAGATCAGTCTTTAACCCCAGTCTTGGCTCCTGGCTGGATGAATGCCAGCTCGTTTACATTCAGCCCACAGGCCGGCATGCACTCTGTCTGTATCAATGACCTCAGCTGTTTTAGCACACTGTAAAGCCATTCCATAACTCACACTGCCACATTCATTGACAGGGGCCAAGACTGGACGGCTGGAAGGGTTTTTGAATGTCGCTTCCCTGGACGGATGGAGCAGAGGAAGGGTGGAGTCAAGAATGCAATCCACCCTTCTTTCTCCATCTCTCCCTGTGACATGCACTCTCTGACCTGTTAGCTTGAACACCTGTTGGAGAGCATCCAAACCGCTGGCCTGCCCTTTTCATGGAGCGCTGAGCGCGATAAATCACATCGTTTGTACAGCAGGCATGGTCAGCACAGAGCAGCAACAGAACACCTCTCGTGATTAACTCAGGCAGACACCTAATTAGGCAACAAGCCTGTGTGTCTCAGCAAGGCTCTGGAGACAATGAACTAAGCAAGGCTATTTTGCACTATGGTGTGCTGACCTGGTTTGGATTGGACAATGATAATCTGCATTTATGATGTTAAACTGGACACGGTCGACGACTGTACAGTGTTGTGCAATACTGTCATAATACTGTACATCAGTTGTTCCCAACTTCTTAGCTCAAGATCCAAAAGAGAAATTAGTTTGTCTGGGACCCAAACTAGTGATAATAATAGCTCTCCAAAAAATGTAGGAACCAGTGAACCACCCCACCGAGCTGTCGGTGGGTTCCCCTGTTACCCTATACACCGACACCGACTTTTGTCATCAGCGGCATCAATATAGCTGGGGGGTGGAGCCGGGGGAAAGTTCAGAGTTCTCCCAACCGGAATAAACAGTGGAGTGTTGGGTTTTCAAACGCAGATGCTTTAAATACTACTAATTTAAAAGTAGGCGTCATGGCTTGACAGATCACAGGCACAGATCCTTGTTGCCACTCGACAAGGAACGCTACTTTAGAAAATCAAACAAGCTAGAGGCCGATTGGAACGTTTTCCTTGACTGCATGGACATGATCCAGCACAACACAATGGACTGATATATTTGCATTGGTAAGAGACACTTTTCTATAGATATGATCACTGAAACTTATCATAATATATACATTTTAAAAAGACATTAATTCAGGTCCCCAGCAAAACAAAACATCTACAAACTCGCAACGTGCTGTGAGCTCATGGTAGCCCTGGCCTGGACTTTAGTGTTTTACGCACAGTCTCCGATTACAAATATAAAGTGCTCACTCACCCCAGGGCCATGGATGTTACAATTCTGCTAGGGCGGGAATAAGTACCGGTATCTTCTGTATTGTTCAATAAAAAGCTATGTTTAAATCAGTTTCTGGCCATGCACTTTCAACTATGTGCCCCTATCGGTTGGTGCATTATAACTCTGATGAAATAGCCACCGATCGGATTAAAACGCTTTTTATTGAACAATGCGGAACACACGGGTACTTTTACCCACCCGAGGACTCTGGGGCGAGCACTTTATATTTGAAATGTATGTAGACGTTAACGTTCTAAATGGGAAAAGTGCATAAAACAGGTTGAAGTTCCGCCATGACAGACGAGCGCCATGTGAACCATAGCTAAATCGTCTCGTATACGTAATAACATGTCAACTTTCCGAGGGCTATCATCCAACAAATCTCTCTGAAAGTGATCCAAAGGATCGTACGCTATTATAACTATGGGGAACACCATTTTGTTTACCCCGGGCTAAAACCGGATGTGACTTTGTGGGTGTTCCTGTTTACGATCGTGTCAATGTATACAAACTCACAACACGTTGCTTTGCACTGCATTGTGAGCTTGTGGCTGTGCTATTTTTTTACCACAGCAACATTTTCTCCACGACCCAAAGGGTGCTGTAGATCATCGTCATCACAGAGAACATAATGTGGAGAAGATCAAATAATGTTCACCAAAAAAATGACACTTCTGGGCCAATGCCTCTTCCTATTGCATGGGTTTGCTGCTACAATTTGGGGGTGAGGGTGGAGTAATGTCCCTTTAATCCAAATGTTTCACAAATAACACTTTGATTTAATCAGAGCTCATAAGAAAAGAAAACCAGCAAGCACTGTTGGAAAGAGAGAGGATGAGTGAGGCTCGGCCCATTTCTCCACCACAGCTGCTAAAGGTCACTGGAGCAACTGCAGCAGCAGCTCCTGATCTTTTACTCAAAAGAAGAGAGACGAAAGATCACAACTAAGGGAACATTTGACACATGGCACTTGTCAAAAACCTCCCAACCTCCCAAACAGTACACAGTGAGCAGGTGGAAGACAGACTACTACTGACTGACTTACGTACATCACAGGCACACACATAGGGAGCAACGGTGGCACCAGGGAAGGACAAAAACATTACATTATGGCGATTGTCACATGGGACAAAATGTATAATCTGTCCATCACTACTCATAATCTACATGTAAATTGTTTTAACTACTTAATTATTTTATACTTCATCGTACAACACGGTGTAGTGCACAGATAGTGAGAATAGCTGAGCACATCACATCACAACCCCACAGATTTGATTTTTTTTGGCCATTTTTGAGAATGTTTTAAAAGTGTGTGTGTGTGTGTGTGTGCGCGCATGCGCATTAGAAATGCGCACGCAACAAACAAAGAGACATGTATGTGCACAACTGCACATATCGTGTACCGTCGTATGCACATTGATCAGGAAAGACTTCAAACTTGAATGTGCTCTAATCCCTCCCGTTGACCCTTTTAACTGATTATACAAATTATTTTCCTTTTTATAGAAATAAATAGCAGGGCCATTTGATTAAATACCTCTCTTGCATGAATTGTTTTGTTGCCATGGGCAATTTGAGCCTCTTGAACTTTACATGCACTAGATTTTAAGGCCCTTTCTTCCAGCTATAAAGCTGGTGGTTTTGTAAGCTGTTGCGTCTTGCATTATAGGTCAAACCACCTTACATGGTTTCCAAAGATCTACCCCATTTCTGGACATTCAACTAATGAACAGCACCATATGTCTGGGTGGGTGTTATACATCCTGTTTACCCAGGTTTTAGAGTTTATTTTAACCATGACCCCCTCAGCCATTTCCCTCAGGGTCATAAGGTCAAGCTCTGAGGTCAGTTCCACAGTGATAGGGATGGACAGCTGAACGCCTGCTTTTGTGTCCTATACCGACCCAGTGCAAGCCTGTTCAGGGCATCACAGAGGAAGTGTGTGTGTGTGTGTGTTGAGGGGGGCTGAAAAGATATCAAAGGTTCTCTTCACTGCCTCACAGCTGCATAAATATCCACCAGGTAATATTTCAAATAGAGCGGCATTCTTCGCTTTCAACTGTGTAGGGAACAAACAAAAATAGACAAAAGACAACAAGGTCCCTGCTGACCATGTGAATGGCTCAAGGTCTGTGCAGAGGAGAACATTGAGGCAGAGATCCAATGATTATGCCCTGACCTTAAGAAAATGGCTCTTCAGTGTGTTCATTTCACTGAAGTGAAGATGGGGCCTTTATCAGAAAATGAAAGACATTGTGTGTGGCCTTATGTAAGATAGGAATCTGCAGTTGTAGAACATCAAGTTATAACCCTGGTTCACTCAACACAGAGGCCCCTTTTCCACCGGTTCAGTGCAGAACCAGTTTTTAGTCCATGAGCCAGACCTCCACAATTGGAACGTTTTATGAATTATGAATTGAGTGTGCAAAACCATACCTATATTAAATTGTTTATACGATAAATATAAGTAAATTAATAAATAAAAAATTAAATTAAATTAAATTAAAAAAAAGATTTATAGGGACCCCCTGGGGACCCCCACACTGTAGCTCTGTCATTGCTTGACCGTTACGGACACTGGGCGGCTCGCCGGAACCCTGGCCGCGTTCCTGTGGGTCTGGAACTTCCGGGGACCCCCACACAGAGTTGCACCACTCACTTCACACGGGTGTGATATTTCATTTATATCAATCAATCAACAATTCGCATCATGCCACTTTGTGAGCTTTGTAGTTGTAGATCTGCTATTTTTGAAAACCTTAAAATGTATCATTTTTATATTAAATCAATTAGTTTGATTAACTGTTAACCCACCCATAATTCACTCACACAAGCTCCAATCTATAACTTCGGCATTTAACATAAAAGAAAGTCTTAAAGCGAAGTAAAGGGAAAGGAAATATGACTAAATCATCTGACATGCATGCAGTACAAGGAAAACATTTTAAGCCACAGATTCCTTCCCACTTCAACCTTATACTTGGTTGACTGACCGGAGTTTGCCAGTACTAGTCCGTACCTGTTGGTGGGGTAAAGTAGACCCTTCAAGCAGTTACCATTACTTTCAGAGTGTGCCGCCTGAGCTGTGTGTATGCAAGGTCACTTCAGTGAGATTGCGACTGTACTGTATATATTGTCAGGGCAGAGAGGGACACGTCAGAATTCTCCAGGATAGACAAGCTCTCTGTCCTGTGCTTCGCGGGGCCCCCAAATCTGTGGACTGATAATGATCGAATCCGAATTCGTGACGTAACAGGTCGTATTTGCTTTCATATGTGTCTTTGCTGTTCACATGTATATATCACATGACCATTCAATTTGGGATAATTGTGGGCAATCAATAAATGCCAGATCTTGTGAATCCATAATTTTAAGTGTACAGCCTGTTTATTGGACTATTAGATAACCCTCTCAACAGGATGGCGCATCAGCGTGGTGACCCCGACGTGATTGAAAGCGGTTATCTTGTCCAGCAGGTTGGGTCATTTTGACCAGTATTGTAGTCTAGACATGGCCCCATAGCTGGCTAGAAAGGGCCTTTAAAAAATGCATTTGGATGCAGATTTCTACCAGCTTGGGGCTGTGTGTAGGTCGGCTTATTAGTTTTATCTAAATGGGGAATCAATTTTAAGTGATAATGTTTGGATGTGATACCATTGTGAACACGCTATGCTCTGTTTGTTGCCAACTGTGTTGTGTTTGCATAAGTGAAATATCCTATACCCGCTGGTATAGCTCTGTTGATTTTGATGTTTTGCTGAAAAAAAGAATGGAAAATGGAGGCGCTCGCTGTAAAAGTATGTGTGTGTGCGGGCGTGTGCGCGCGTGTGCGTGCGTGTGACTCGGTGTGTAAGGGGAAGCGGAAGGTGCGTGCAATGTGTGTGTATGTGCGCCTAGCAGTGGGGATGACAGTGCAGTGTCTGTGCATGCGCCTTTGTGTGTGTGTGCATGCGTAGTTGGATGTGTGTGCGTGCGGGCAGTGTGTGTGGGCATGCGTATTTGAATGTGTGTGTGTGTGCTAGTGCAGTGTCGTGCCCCACACACCCTGCCACAGCGAGGCGCTTTTCTTATCAGTGTGTGTGCAATGTGTGTGTGCGTCTGGGCCCGGAATGTGATGGGAACTGGGTTTATTGTGTCTTCGCCTGGCGCCAGTTTAAAAAATATTGATAAATTGAAAAGTACACCAAGTCCTGCCACTCAGAGGAGGGATTTGCGACATTGAGTGGGTCAAAAAATGCCAACCTGGGACATGCACAGTGGTGGAATAGGTACTCAGTTATTTTGCTTAAGTGGAGGTACCAATACTGCAATTTAGAACTACTCCTTCACAAGTAAAAGTACGGAATTGAAAAAGTACTTGAGTAAAAGTGCAAAAGTATCGGCATCAAAGTTGTACTTAGGTACAGTACTTAAGTAGAGGTACTTGGTTACTTTCCACCACTGGACATGCACAAGTTGTCCCGTTATGTCAAATCATAAAATACAACCTCCCGGCGTTTGGGGGAACACGAATTACCCAGAGAGAGAGCAAATGGAGTCAGATAAGTGTCAGTGAGGTGGGTAATGGTTTATAAACAAAGGTTGTGTGAAAAAAAAAAAAGCCCTAAAACCCGGCTGGGAAAAAATTGTAGATTTCACCATTTAACACATTGACAGCTCCAGACGAGACCGTTTTCAAAGGGGAGCAAACATTTTTCCTTGGGAAACTGTAAGCGCCATGGTTACAAAAATATAATAGGAGTGTCATAATAATTATGAAAATTAATTGGAAAATAAGTACACAAGTTGGCCACATGGGGGCACTATAAAAGCCCATAATTTTGGTTGGATTTGATTTAATATTTATTGGTTTTATTTTGACTGACAAACATAGACCATGTTCCTCTTCTGACGACCAGTAGACAGATATGATGACCGGCTATTCCCTCTGCATTGGACAGTAGGAAAACTGATAGTTACCTGACATGGACTGATTGCTCGCTTATCTTGACGTATAGACAGGTGACATTTGACTTAATTGACTTTTATTTTTACTTTTAATAAAAAGGTTATAACCATTCCATTTCATCATAACATTGGAGAGGAGAAGAATAATAATTCCGAAAAGTTAATTGAAAAATTGCACAAGGTGGCCACACGGTGGCCTGGTAACAGCCTATTTCATGTGTTTGTTTAATAATTATTGAACCGGGAGGCATAAATCATAATTTCCTTTTCTCAAGTGTTCCCTGGGCGCTTCCCCAGATAAGCCACGCCCACATGCATATTATATACTTTTTGCTGCTTGGAATTTTCTTTAAAAAAGACGCCTTTGTGCACTGTTGTGCGCTTCTAAAAAGGGGTTATAGGTGATTTAATAAATATATAAATATAAAAAAACCAATCAATCAATCAAGTGGTGCTGTGAAAATAATAATAATATCCACAATATTTTCAGTTTCTCACCTGGCCAGTGGGAAACTAGATAGAAAATAATAGTCATGATAATAGAATAAATAATAATAATATTATTAATAATTGCCGACCACCTATATAAGGGGTCTGGTGAATAGAATTACTAGGTGGAGTTCACTGGGGAAACTGTGGTTCAGGGATGGAAACTTAGGGCTCCATGGTTGAACCTCAAGGTCCTGAGTGTCTAATGAAGGGAGATATCCGGATTAATGTATATTATGTAAATAAGTTTTAATCTGTTGCTGCAGACACAGATATGCCAGGGAAGGCAAAGCCAGGGGGCTAAAATAATCTGTTGCAAGGGCACAGATATGCCAGGGAAGGCAAAGCCAGGGGGCTAAGAGATCTGTTGCTTTATAAGCACAGAAGGGGTGAATTCAATAGGTCCTGATCAGACATTATTGTAGCACCGAGATGCCAGGGAAGGCAAAAGCCAGGGGGCTAAGAGATCTGTTGCTTTATAAGCACAGAGATGGTGAATTCAATATGTCCTAATCAGACATTATTGTAGCACGAGGCTTGGGTGATATTGATTTTTTGATATCGGTATTATCAATTACCTTTTTTAGGTTGGCTGGAAATTCGGCGTCGGTGCCAGTCAATGCATGGGCACTGAGTTATTAGGCAAATTATAGTTGTTTATAGATATTGATTTCAAATATCGCGGTAAATGGTAATATCGATACATCAACCAAGCCTAAGGGAAGGAAAAAGCCAGGGGGCTAAGAGATCTGTTGCTTAGGGCACAGATATGCCAGGGAGGGCAAAAGCCAGGGAAGGCTAGTCATGACAAAAGAGAAAATTAAGGATCCAGAAAAAGACAAAAAAATAATAAAATAACTGTACATTTTTGATTATGTTCTTCTGTAAACTTATTTGTATGTATATTAAAATGGTTGCAGGTGAATGAAGTGTAAAATATTCGCCACGCATATGCACGTGTGTGCACGCTCGTGCATGTGTGATGGTTTGTGTGATAGATAATGTGTGAAGTTGAATGGAAATGTCACGTGGTACCCAGTAGCGCTCGCAAGATACTAAAATTTGTAATTAAGTAAAAAAAATACTCCGGGGAGTAGAAATTCACTCTTCACAAAACAAAGATAGCCTTTCTGTCAATACTTTTTGCCATCTGGACTGTGCGCGTTTGTGCGCTTCTAAAAGAAGGGGGGAATAATGTTCTAATATTTGAGCGGTAGACAGGCCTTAAGCTTGATATCTGGGAAGAAATCAATTTACAAAACCATAAGCCCCAATAATATTCAATTTCACATGCAGTGGGTGGGGGGGGAGAGAAAGGTATCATAATAATCGAATAAATAAAGTCAAGTATAAAACATAATAGTACGCGAACTATGGGAGGGTTGGGTAGGGTCTGATTAAAATAATAATGACTGAATAAATTGCAAAGTGTGAATTCAGTTCAGGGGAAAACCCCAGTGTATTCAATACATGTAAACCAGACTAAAATAAAATAAAACGGTAAGAGGGGTGGGGTTCACATTAAAGGGGATATTGTAAGTGTGTACACCATCTAGGAGGGATTTTTATATTGATTTTACCTCCCTCCATAAGAGAGAGGTAAAAGGGGGGGGGGACGCAAGTGACAGAACGCTTGGTGTAACTGTGTGCGCAAGTGGTCTGTGTGGGTGAGGTTTGGCTGGGATCAGTCGGACTCATAGTTTGTTTGTTGTGTGTGAGTTGTTGCAGTTAAGTGTGGACGCGCACTGAGTTGTGGGAACTGTTGTGGCTGTTAGGTTCTATAGCTTAAATGTACTGTGGTTATTGTATTGTGGCAGTGTATTGGCGGGGAAGGACCTAAGTGAGAACTTTTAGGCAGAAGATGGGAGGCCTTGACTAAAGGCCTGTCGGTTGGTCACTGGGGGGGGATGTTGTGGGTCAGTAAAAGTGGGCAGGGTCGTGATGTTGTCTTTGAAGTGTAGGTCACGAGGGCAAATTGATCTTAGCCTTCGCTGGAGTACCAGAGTATAGCGGAAACAATCATTTTCATTAGAGTACCATCAGGTCTATAGTCATAAATGCACCACACAGCCAGGGAAAAATTAATAAAAACAACATTTTTTGAATTATCATTATATACTATGGTTATGCTGTCTGACCACAGGTTATAAGTTGTGTTCTTAATTGCGATAAAAGTAGTTGAAATCTAGCCATGTTCAACTTGGGGCGACAAAATATAGAAGAAAATTATACATTAAGTTAATAATATAAGTGAATATATGTACACTGTGTCCACAATGTGGCACAACACTAGTAGCTAATAGCCCTCTGTAAAAAAAAATGGACCCCCCCTTGAATAGTGTACATGAAGGGAATCAGGACAAAATGGCACCTGGCAGCTATCACAGGCAAAATGAGTGAACATGGAGAGCTGGTAGAGCAGCTATTTCCATTTATTTTGTGGTTGTTTGTACTCATAATTTGGTGAATGGTATTGTAATTAAGTGGATCACAGATTTCCTACTGCACTAAAATGGCCCAGAGGCAGAACACAGTCGGCAGGTTGGGAGCTTGTAGCGAGTAAAATTTTAGTACAACTACTGGAGGGGTGGGAGGGGGCTGACTCGGACTAAATATTGGGGTATTTGAATGGGGGGACAAAAAGTATGTTGTTTTCAAAGTGTAATTAGTGCAAGTAACACCAGAGTGAGTAAATAATAAAGTCCAGAATTCAAAAATATACTTAATAAAAGTACACCAGTAAGCGAATCAAATGGCCCCATGTAGAAGGGCCTTGCCCTGTTCAGTAATCAAACATACTCAAAGTAAAAGTAAGACTCATTGTGTAGAATGCCGAAGTGCAAAGGGAGAGTGTACATTTAAAAATGAGTGTAGGGACAAATAGCCAATCCACAAGCTTGAACGCCCGGTATAGTATATATATAAGTCTAAGTATATTTGCAAAATAAGTAAAGTGGTTCAAATTATGTAGTGGTGAAGTAATTGTGAAAAAAGTGAATACTCAAACTATATAAAAACATCCCAAGATTGTACTTAATTGAGCTAAGGAAGTACGTGTTTACTTTCCACAAGTGAAATATAGTTTAGGGTCAAATTAGGGGAAAGACAAATTGTGATTTTGTACAAACGCTGCATAGTAAAGTTGCAATCTAGCAACACCAGAACTTAGAAGGGGACCAGGAAGGAGGGGGCATAGTCTAAAAATCAACAACACAGGTGGGAGGATATTTGATTTCATATGCATCAGCCTACTGTCGTATCTCCAGAGACAGTTGTACACTCTGTTCCACCAAAGAGACATTGTCGACTGCAGCAACCAGCCAGCACAAGACCACCACCGCTGCTCCAGAGTGGGGGGGGGGCACTTGCTGAGAGACATTGAATTGACCGTGCTGCACTGGGTTAAGCACATGGGCCAGACACACGCAGCCACCAGACTGCTATGCCACCTGCTATGGAGAAAAAGAACTGTTCCGAGTGCTGGGGAGTCACTCACAGAGACACTGACCACACTGCTCAAGGTCATGGGCCAGGGGTGCGTTGCCTGCACCACTCTGCCCAAGTAGAGGCCCAAAGCCATTTAAAATCAAATATTGGACCTGCCACAGTTGTACACAGTAGAAGCATGAGTGTGGATTTACACACTCTCATGACAAATTATAAATGCACGATTGCGTAGGGTTGGGCGCCGTTGGTACAAAAACACAATACTAAAGACAACTAAATGAGGGTGATTAAATGTAGTTACATGCAATTGAAGTACCACGATCAAACTATATATTTTTTCAAAAGTAAGGGAAGGCAATTGGGCAAAACCATAGTGTAAAGTAATTGAGTGAACAGAGAATCATCCCCCTATCCCTCGCCCCTTTGTAGGCCTACCTAGTATATACTAGGGGATATACACGTACACATTTAGGGAACTGAGTGGGGGCACGTTCAGCAAAATAAATAGTACAAGTGTGGGTGTCAATATACTAAATGGAGTGAGTAAATTTGAAATAAGCAAATCATTTGGAAAAAACTAAAGCTTTGTCGGGTTTGTGCCTTCAAGGGGCCGACCATTTTGTTTTGGATTAGATAAGAGAGAGGTTCAGGAATTTTGGAACAGGACCACAATTCGGGTAACAATATAGTGCGCTGTATAGCACGCAATAAACAGATGTTTACCCCCACTTCGACTAGCTTTGAGCGGTGTCACGCTTCAATGATTGACCAGGGGTGGGCAAGCATTTTTCTTAAGGGGCCAAAAGGTTGAACGTAAATATAAATTTTAGGGTTTTAGATATGGTGTATATAAGTCAACTACAAATGGAAAACGACCTGGTACGGCAGTAATATAGTAATCTAATGTTTTATTGGAATCAAAAAATGTCAAAGCGATGTGTAGCCTGCCCTGGCGACTCAATGGACAGTTTATCTCTTTTCTCACTAGGCCCAAGGTCACAGACACTGGCTGTGGTTCAAACTGTACTGGAGTAAAAGTAAAGAAAAAGAGCAGATCTACAAAACGTCAGGCAATGGCCGTTAGGGCCTCATTCAGTGAAAATAGCTCAAATTGGCCAAGTAAGTACAGTACTTCAAATTTAAGTAAGTTTACCCTAATGTAAGCAGGATGTAAAGTAAAATTTTTCCCTTCTAGGTCCCCATGATATTAATGTATGAGTAAGGGAAGGGGATTGGGCTCCCCAAAACCTTTGCTCATAACAGGGGACAGTGGGACCGCAAGGCTCCGAGGGCACGTTAAATCACATTTATAGTGCAGGGGAGACGGAACTGAAGGCCCCCGTGTCTAGTGAAGGGTGAGCACACCCTACTGTGGTTTCCCCTAGTCGGCGCCTTTGCCGCATTGTATACATCGGACAAACGCGTGTATGACAAGAGGTCATTGACAAGAGGTCAAAGGAAATCGCCTTTGTCACATGTATATGATGTTGGGGGTAAACGCGTGGTACGTGGATGACAGTCCACACCTAGCAGAGATGCCGTTAGGAAGTGACGGACTCTGTGAACAGGCAAGGCTGGTGAAAACGGTCAAAGTTTGGGTATCCCATAGCGAAGTGGGGCCCGGATCAGACCGTCGGGTTCCTCCTGGGTGGCCAACCATCACTACGGGGTCAGGAGCTCGCTATCGACTGCGTCACCGGTCGGTGGAGTCAAAATGACAGTAAGTCCATTCAGATGGAACTGTTGGCCGTCTTGCTCCGCTCAATGTACAGTCAGGCCGCTGTGAGCCAAAAACGAATGCGTTAGTAGGCGAGCAGTGCTCTTTGTGATCGGTGGGCTCTGAAAAGGAGCCGCCGGGAAGCAAAGACTTGAAGTCTTCTCTCCAGGGTAGCCTGGGTGGTAGACCTCAAGAGGAAAGGGGTCTAGCCCGGGACTGCGCCCTCAAAGGAGAGCTGGAGGGAGGTCCGAAAGACTCAAGTGGAATAAAATTTTCCCCAGTGACATGAATGGAAAAATGCAAAATTGAGACCTTTTTAGTATGGTGTTACGATAGTGAAACATGGTTCTGTATGTACAGGGTGCCCTGACCGGAAGATTAAGTGGATAAAGGGGGGAATCGCGTCGCGTGTGTTTTCAACATTAATTAATAGGCCTCATGTTGGTATGGTTGTCGTGTAATTAGATCATAAGTAGCCTAAAGTAGGAGTCAATAGAAATGCTCTTGTAACAATGGAGCTGAACCATTTTGGGGAAATTCTGTACTGTAATGCTGTTCCTGGTGTCTTGAATGTCAATCATGTTGTCAATGGAATAGGGAGTCTTGACTGGCCGTGTCCAACGGTCAGTACTGATCTGATGCTTTGACAATGGTTCACTTCACTACAGTACAGTCGGAAGTTTGTTTTAGAGAACTCATTTCTCTATGGTTTAATTAGATTAGGTGTAGGCTACTTCTAATATACGACACCTGTGAACCATAAATTTGTGCACAAAGCCGCAGGAGTTACAAGGGAGAGAGCAGCACCATAGACTTCCATACTAGTAGCAACTGTTGGAGTGTTTGTGTATGGTATGAATGCACGTCGGGCCATTATAATGCCATGTCAACGCGGCAGCATGTAGAGCGGCTATTTTCGGGGGAAAAAGTTCAATCTGGGAGTCCAAATTACAAATATGATTCATTTTAAGTGACCTTTCCCAAAGGTTCAATATCAAATCAAGTTGAAATTATAATGAAAACACAGAGAAAAAAACACGGGGTCAATATAAATTGGTACAATTACAAAAATGAGGAATAAAATGTAAGGGGAAGACCAACTACAAAAATTAATATAGAGTATGTAACACAATAAAAAATAGTGAAAAAAATCAAATACTGAAAATAAGCGTTTTTTCAATATTATCTCCCCAAGAGAGGTGGTTAAACATGAGTGAGTTCTAGGAGGGTCATTCTGGCCTGGTATGTGTCAAGGAGGGACTGAGAGCATGCGAGAGGCTCATGTCTTTGAATAATTGGTTTGCAATGTCTGGGTTAAATAACCAAGCCCCCCCAACAGATGGATTAATTGCCAAAATGTATAATCAAAAGTAACTAACAATTTGTCCCACAGGAGGTGTCCAGGAGGGAGTTCTGAAAGACTTAAATGTCAATAATATGTTTTAATGTGTCAATAATATGTCACATGAAGGAGGGGAGAGAATAACCCTGAGAGTAACCCTAATCCTATAAATTCCTGAGAGTAACCCTAATCCTATAAATTCCTGAATAAATTCTCTACAGGATCAGGGGGACGTCAATGTCCGAAGGTGTGTGTGAAGTGTAAGCATAACAGCAGGGGGGACACTCACATACAAGGTCAGGATGCAACACAGACCCAGACTTTCCAGACTTTCCAAATTTTACTTAAGTGGACTACAGACCAAAATTAAGACCCTCATGGACAACAAGGTGTCAAGTTCATATCCAGGAGGGACACCTGGGTGGATTCAACAAATCATTGGGTAGGATGACCGAACCGTGACCGAGCCGTGATCTATTCCGTTTTATTGTCACTGAATACATTTATCTGTGATTCTGTGTATGTCAATCAAACCGAAGGCGACCTAAATAACTAACTTACTAACATATGCAAAAAACCCGATCACATAACCTCCTTGAATGATTATACGTGCCGGCAAAAAGAATGTTGTGTGCTTCTGTTATCTTGCTGTTGTCCTTGTTGTGGTTCCTCTACAGTTGTCAACAAAACGGTAAGTATGAAAACAAAAACACAGCTACACCCAGTGTTGAACTTCAAATATGTAAATATGAGACACACCAGGAGTTCTAGAACCTTATGTTTAAAAAAATATATATATACTTGTCGATGAAGGGGGGAGGGGAACTGTTTTGCGAGTTTTTGCTTCCATAACAGGTCAGTCAGAGAGTACCCAGGCGGGGTTCATATACCCAAGCACCAAGGAGTCCATCACAACTTCCACCTGGACAGGCTTGCAGGCTTGCAGACGCTGCGGGACGCTGCGGGACAAGGAGCAGTGCACCATCAGCTCGTGCCACCGCCCCTGGAGCAGAGACGGCCCTGTCTCTGGTTCGAATGGGGGATACGAGTTTGGTCCTAAAATCACCTGATGGGAAGTGCGAACTGCCCTGTCACCTTGCGCCTTGCATACCGGAGCCTAAGCAGTTCAAGGCCTATACGTCGGGTTGCGACTCGCGATAACAATTACCCACTGGACAACAGGATGGATGGGCAAATAAACAATTGCCCATCCCTCCCCCGCGCGAGAACTCTGCCCCCCAAGGGCATCCCGGAGTACAATTTTTGTCAACATGTTTTCAGTGTGCAGGACATGGAACAATGCCGAATGGTAGGAACAAAATGAACGTTCCTAGTGGTTGGTTTCCCCAAAAAAGGAGTGGTTTTACTATTTTACAGGTTTCCACACGCATACTAACTTGGTTTTCCACACCACCAGTGTCCACCTGCACGATGCCTCAAAATGATGTCTGACAATAAGTAAAATACTACAAGAAGTTTGATATGTACAATGTGATTTATGGTTGATTTGATTTCCGCATCAGTGACGCAATGTACTTCTATTCATATGATTGACCTGACTATTAATTGTCATTCTTTTTTATTTTTCATCTTTTGGAATTCAATGTCTGTGTACCACTAACCCCTGAATGCAGTGTTCTACCGTCCCTGAATTGGTGTGCCCCTCGAACGTCTGTATGATATCTGGTAATTGATTACTCATTACCAAGGAGGGCTGGTGGGGTAAAGTAGACCCTTCAAGCAGTTACCATTACTTTCAGAGTGTGCCGCCTGAGCTGTGTGTATGCAAGGTCACTTCAGTGAGATTGCGACTGTACTGTATATATTGTCAGGGCAGAGAGGGACACGTCAGAATTCTCCAGGATAGACAAGCTCTCTGTCCTGTGCTTCGCGGGGCCCCCAAATCTGTGGACTGATAATGATCGAATCCGAATTCGTGACGTAACAGGTCGTATTTGCTTTCATATGTGTCTTTGCTGTTCACATGTATATATCACATGACCATTCAATTTGGGATAATTGTGGGCAATCAATAAATGCCAGATCTTGTGAATCCATAATTTTAAGTGTACAGCCTGTTTATTGGACTATTAGATAACCCTCTCAACAGGATGGCGCATCACTGTTATAATAGTGCTTTGTTTTCATTGTACATGAAATATATTTGCTGAAAATAGCTGAGCTTGTAGATCAGCAATCTTTAGCGAACGTTCTCCCCAGATGCTGGGGTTTAAGTCGTTAAAATGATGTATATCAATCAACACAAAATACACAACTAAGCATAAAAACAAGACAATCACAGTGTCCTTATTGACAAACTGTTCAATTCATGTAACCGTGTAGCGCACAGCCGCACACACACACACACACACACACACACACACACACACACACACACACACACACACACACACACACACACACACACACACACACACACACACACACACACACACACACACACACACACACACACACACACACACACACACACACACACACACACACACACGTTATGATTGGAAGAAATCATGCGATTGCATGGTTGCTTACTTGACTTGTAACATACTCAAGCAGGTGTGTGTGTGTGTGTGTGTGTGTGTGTGTGTGTGTGTGTGTGTGTGTGTGTGTGTGTGTGTGTGTGTGTGTGTGTGTGTGTGTGTGTGTGTGTGTGTGTGTGTGTGTGTGTGTGTGTGTGTGTGTGTGTGTGTGACACTGTGTTGTATGCACGCACACAATGAGTGTGGAGCCAATGTGTGTAGGATACAGCTGAATGCACATTATCTGAGATCACACAACTTGGCGTAACGTGTGAAACCCCAACTCTGTGGAACTCCTATCTATACAGTACATCCCAGAGCCACAGGGTTTCAGTTTGTGGTGGCAGCTGTGAACAGTCTCTCTCTCTCTCTCTGATTCTTGGCACAGGCAGTCTTATTCTCACAGCAAACTTGCAGTAAGCAAAACAGAGTGGAGGCTGAGACTGACAGTGAAGAGATATACAGAAATAGGCAGCGACTTCTCTGAATAAACGCTCTTGATTGCTAAGTACGGTATGACTGACCCTACACTGTAAAATCCTGAGTGGGTAAATGAACACTGATGATTTTACTGTGTATGAATGAATCAATTTCACAAAAGACTGTACATGCAATAAAATGCAAAGCCAAGCAGCAGGGCCTTCTGATTAGAAGTGGCTCAACAGTTAATTACACCTTCATTGTTCATTACATGTGACTTGTCTTATATAGTGTTTGTTTTGAATCTCTCAGTCTTTCCAGTGTTTGTTTTCCTTCATACTGCCTGGTTTATTGTTTAACCTCAATAGCCAGCTATTTAGTTTGGGGCAAAACTAGCCGCAATTTGCAACTCTAGATTTTTTTATAATGGGATGAATCTTGCAACAAGCTCCATCCACTTCCTATTCATCATCTTTGTGATCTGCTTGTCTTAAATGACGTTAAACTCACCAACATTGCAGCTGCAGTCCAAGCTTGAATTATCCTCTTTCAATCTGCCGAGCTTGTTTTTCATAAAAATCCACCGTAGAGATGTTATGAGCTACTTTCTGTCAAGACATCCTCTGCAAATGATTATTTTTTTTAAGTGTTGCAGTTTGGAAGCACTCGTTTCTGTTAACGGGTCGCGCTGCTGCCTCCTGCATTATGTGCAAATTCGAAACAGGTTGAACGCAGGGCCGTTCAGTGACGTACGACAAGTGCTTCCAAACTCCAGCACTTATAAAAATAATCACTTGGGGCCCAGGCCGTAGCGTAACGGTCTGGGCACCGGACTGGTGATCCAGTCGCAGTGTGCCGCGGGTTCGACTCCCGGACCCGACACGGCCTTTACTGCATGTCTTCCCCCATCTCTCTCCCGTTTCCTGTCAGCCTACTGTCTGTCCCTTCAAAAAAAAACAATAAAAGGCGTAAGCCGCAAAAAAAAAAAAAAAAAAATCACTTGGAGGATCTCTTGACAGAAAGTAGCTCATCCACTCTACGGTGGATTTTTATGAAAAACAAGCTTGGCAGATTGTAAGAGGATAATTCAAGCTTGGACTACAGCTGCAATGTTGGTGAGTTTAACGTCGTTTAATACAAGCAGAACCAAAAATTATGAATAGGAAGTGGATGGAGCTTGTTGCAACTCTAGATTCAACCCATTGTAAAAAAAACTAGAGTTGCAAATTGCGGCTAGGGCAAAACCTCACCTGTAGCTTCAATTGACTCCATGATCATTAAGAGTTGTGTCTGCATATTTGCAAATGTAAAAACAAGAACTTAACATTATTCTGCCAAGTCTCCTCAAAGTGTTTTATTGGAAAGTAGCACTCAAAGTTAAGACTTAAGAGGTCTATAATTAACCAATCCTCAAAATAGGTTTTCCTTTCTTCCAGGCCTCAGCATCGTATGCTATGCATGTCACACTGTAAACTTTTAGAAATAGGCCGATGCACACCTCAAAGGATGGTGACAGGACCGGTGCATAGGCCAACCACCAAAAGGTGGTTACAAATGTATTGTACATTAATGGGGATCGCTGTAGTGATAACAAATCCACAAAAAAGTCTGTCCTAATGATCAAAGGTCTAACGACTGAAACGTTGACGACGTGACGTAATAAAGAGCATCCTTTTCGCAAGTTCTAATCTAGACAGTGTGCACTGGACCCATAGTGGACCTTAAGCCCAAACCAAACCACACCAGGTGCAACACCTTGCAACTAGTCACAACTCCTTGCAACAGACAGTTTTATGGTCAACCGTCAAACACACAAATAAACTCCTTGCAACTGCCATTGGAGATAAGGGTAAGGGTTGAAAGAAAATAGTTGCAAGTAGTTGCATGTTGCAAGGAGTTGCAAGATGGTGAATCATTGGTGCGGTTTGTAATTGTGGTAAATGAATGATACTGTCAGTGAGCTAATCAATGGATGATCTCTCCTCAATATGCCCGTTTTTAAAGTGAAGTCAAGCAACGAACTGCTGTCACTATGTGACCAAGACATGTACCCTGTCAGAGAGACTCAGAGGACAATGGATCTCTCTCTCTCTCCGTCTAGGCTGGGCAGGGACAAATGGGGGAGGTGTATTTGCTCGTGTTGAGAAGGAAACTGAGTAGGCTTTCATTAACAGAATATATGTTGGTGGAGGGGAGAGGGCAGAGAGACGGAAAGGCTGTCACACTAGTCCATGACCATTATCTGTGCACTGTGCTATCTGTAAACAAGGCAATTAGGCCCCTCTCACTGACTGGTACAATTTGGAATTGCCGACTGTTTCACATCAGAATCAGATATGGAGAGACAGTCAGTCAGTAGCCGATGTGTTTACATAACAAGAGCAGCCAGGAGGCACAGGTGCAGCACTTTTTGGACAAACAGCCACTGCGACCAAAATAATGTTTTATCGCTTAACAACAATCACCCAAACAGGGGAACAGGAGGGGGGAATTGTGATACCTTGCTAACCTAACCGACAGGAGCACGCCACCACCTTACACGACAATAGCCAACATCCAAGTTAATGTTTAATGTAGTTTCAGTTTAGGGGGCCTACCTGGTTTTGCCGGGATGCGACATATTAAATCCAACACGGGTTGTGCTAGCTGGATAGCTGCGGTGGTGGTATGGTGTAAATTCTAGTAGGCAGTGGGCACTACAGGTGGTGGTCGTTCATTGATTGCTTTCAGTTTGGACCTGGTTTGGACAAACGTCAGGAGGTCGTTATTAATGTAACGTTTTGATACGCTTGTAATCTTACTTTAGTTTAGAACCTTATAGTATATACTCTAAGATTAGAACACAGGACGCTCTGACCAACGCTTGCGGGGGTTACATAACATATCAACTGGTTTATTCACGTGTGCCAATCATTCACAACTCACACATACCGGCATGCGCACAACAGACTTGGCATAATGGCATATGTAGTCCTATTAATTTGACACATGTAGTTCACTTTACATGACAATTAAGGTAACTTTTTAATAAATAGACTGCTACAGCGAGCTAAAGCGGGATGTATAGCTACCGTACATAAACATAATATTATTTGTTTACGTTCACACACCGTGAGGGCAGAGTTCAAAAGGTCCTGTTACATCAAAACTTGTTTTTGCTACCCTGCACTCAGCAGGCGTTCCCACAAATGGACCCATATGCTACACTGAGAACGTTAGTGTACACAAATAAATAGAGCATTCAGCAATGCATAATGTTTTCATAAATGCAGCATAACTGCTGCGCAGCTGTCTTTTTCTTCTTTCTGTTTTCTTGTCTGTGCTACTGCACAGTACAGTTTACAGTATGCAGAATAATCTGTGTGATATCATGTGGCTCTATCTGAGCAGTGCTTCGACATACAGGAGATGTGTCATTTCAAGTCCAAGTATCTTTCAGGCTCTTCCTGATGCTCCAAGTCAAGCTGCAATTAATGCTCTGAGCGTCACCACATTCAAGAGACCTTCGCTACGAGAGCTCAAAATAAATTAAATCCTTTGCTCTATGTGTCAGGATTCAGGAAGCAGATTTCACATTCACAGTTTCATTTGCTTCTTCTTCTCTCTGCTCCCCCCCCCCCTATCTCCAGTCTGTCACTCCATTTCACTATTCCCTTTTATCTTGAGACCATGCAGTGCTGATAGGTGTGGAGAACACTGCTGCTGGTTCTGACTCAAGTCATCTTGACGGTGCCTACGTACGCCAATATCCACCCCTGAAGGCCTGAACCCTACAACATACCCCAACCCATCGCTCTGAAGTCAAGCTGCTCTAGTATACGACCCCCCCCCCCCCCCCCCTTGAGTTTTGATGTGATGGTAAAGCATACTGAGGAAAGAAGATACTTTATCAATGTAGTTCTTAGCATCTCATACATATATACTGTTCCTATCTGGTTACCGAAGAGATCCATTTAGTATGAGAAATAGACTCTCCTATGAAATGTTACGCTGTGCAGAAACTTTCACTCAATACCTCAAACTTGGTGTTATTGAACCAGCTGGTAATGAATACGCGCACACACAACTTGATGTACTTGTTTTGTTTTATTTATTTATTACCTAAAAAAAGAAAAATGTTCTATCACAAGTCACACTGAAATGTATTGCTTAAGAAAAAAAATATATAGTCATATTTTTTCGTTTTTTTTCCTCGTTTTTTTGGAAACTGATCATTTCCATTATATTCCACCAAAAAACAGAAGTCTGGGACACAAGCACCAGCTGCTGCTGTGTCCCAACCACCAGCTCCCCCACTTTAGAAAATGCACAAAGAAATACATAATTCACAGTTACCATTTTGGTTTCATAAATTAATACAGTCACACATGTGCTACACCTGTCTAGAGCTAGAACATTGTAAATTGTATTCTTGAATCCTGTTATTATCTTCAATGGTTGGCTACAAGAAAGAACAGGCAACTTAAATGTGATCCGAAATTCACCAACATACTCTTTTACCCCCCTCTCCTGTAATGCCCCCCACCCAAACTACTCATTTTAAATCTGAACATCCCATTGTCCCCCATCACCTTTTTTGTTTTGTTTCATATTTTTGAATTTCACACAGAAGTGAGGCACACACAGAGTATAATCCATACATATACAAAATAATTGGGAGGGATAGGAGGTAACTTGTCCTTTAATATGTCATATCCAGGGAAACAGGAAGTGCATGTAGTCTCGAGTCCTCAGAGGACCTCCCCACTCAGAATCTGGGCCATTTGTTGCCATATGTAATAAAAACATACGTGAGTTTTGCAAATGTATTACTTTTGCAGCTTGTTGGAGGCAGGACAAAGTCATAGGGCTGGGAGGAGTTTGAGGGGTCTGAGCTCCGGCAACAGAGACCAACAAGCATGGTAACACAATGGAGAATTGGGAGAAAAGACATTATTTGAGGAGCAACACTGACTTTTAAATAGTTATCGGTTCACTCAAACAAGCTTCACCCCTAAAATCTACAACTTTCATGGATGTGACAACTACAGCCTTGTATATCAATCAAATGGAAACAATTTGTTCAGCTTAAATCTGACACCGACACTGCAAGGGCAACATTTTAAGGCACAGAAGCCTTGACATAATAGAGACTCCACCAGCTAAAAGCACTAAACAAGAGATGCCCAGTGTCCTCAGTGACAAAATGGTGCCTTGATGACAACACGCCTGACAACGATACACAGAAAGTTTAAAAACCAAAACATTCCCACCCCGCATTGTCCCCAAGTGTCTCATTTTTAGTGAAAGGTAAGGCCACTTAAAAAAAAAGATGAGGTTCACCAAAAAGGTAATCTCTCACTGCAATCTCTGGGAGTGCAATTGTAGTAGGGTGGTCAATCAGACAGACATACACAGACAGACAGACAAACTATCAGACAGTGACAGTCAGATTAAATGTTTCTCCAGAGTACGGTTAGGTAGGACAGGAAGTACTGTATGTAGTACTGGTCCATTGTTTCCCTGCTTGTATGTCCACATGTGCCTTGGATGTTCTTCAGGCTGAGAGGAGGGAAGGTTGCTAGATGGTGAGTAGGCTGTCTGGGTTCTTGAGAATCATGGGGCTAAAACCTGTGGCTAGGATGTAGAGTCAGTTTCTCTTTGCCCATTATTGTCAGTCATCATCATCATCATCATCATCATCAACTTCATCATCGTCACAGAGCAGGAATGTTCAGTGCTCAGCAAGATATTTGTCCTGTCTTACTTCATCTGTTTTGGTTTTACGGTGTAATACTTTAGCAGGACACTGCTGTTCTAACAATGAAATAATAATAATACAAAACCTATCCAACAAAAGCAGCGTTGTTTATTTTTCTTCACAAAAATTCATGCATGTTGTTAATTTCCTCCCTCACAGCACCGGTTTCTCTTTTTTTTTCTTCTTCCAACAATAAAAAAGATCAGTATAATTCACACTTTTGCATGCAAAGTCACGATTCCCTCCCGCTGTTTTTCAAAGTCCCCATGTCTAGCAGCAAAACTGTGAAAGGCCTAACCTGATATGTAGGTGAGTCTACTGGTGGAGGCACTACATCATAATGCTGGGTACAGACCCCACTGCTCTGTCTGCCGATAATGAACATTTTGTGGATGTTTTTCTAGGCTTGAATGGGCCTGAAACTCGGAGCCATCTTTAGATGGATGTTTTGTCCACCGTGAAAACCAGAGTGTAAATTTACCTCTGAGATTGTACAAATGTAACCGAATGGATCCGAAAAGGTCCTTCTGGTTACATTTGTACACATACAAACGTATACATTGACACTGATGATTTTACTGTGTACTGGTGTGTTATGTATTTAATGTGCTAATCGTACAGTGACATTCAGGGGGAATTTGTGACGAAAAGCGCCATTGGGATACTCTAAATAAATTTAAACTATAGTCACACACACACTTACACACACCCTCATAAACCCACAACAATCACCACATGAATGTACACAAACCCTCAACAAGTCCATTCAGGCTTGTAAGACACAAAATGGGCTGAATGGGAATTATTCCATATATTTTGCTGTGGTGAAATGGCCCTAATATATGACTAAACTAATGAATGATCGAATGACTATATGTACTTGTCAATTGTCAATGACTTGACTTAAGCCACAGAGGGCTGCTGCTTTCTGAAAACAGCAGATAGGAAGAGAAGCAAAAATAGATTTTTTTTCATATACATTTTAAAGAATTTAAAATCCTCTAAAGCACTTTCTGTTAATATTAATTCATTTTGTTTATTCATTTATCATTCCTATCGATACCCTATGTCACTGAGGTTGCTATCAAAACATGATGACTTCCATATTAATCTTTTCTTCTGACTGATGTCAGGCCCCGTCTTTTTCTTGCACACATTCACCATGTTGTAAATCATGAAAATGTGCAAATTAACAACTACTTTGAACTGTTTTATGAAAACCTGAATGCTTTGTGAACAATGCTACATATTCTTGTTTAGGAAAATCAACAATACATTTCAATTTCATTTAAAAAACAAAACAAAAAACTAGAACCCGGTAACAGTTATTTTTTCTCTCTCTCTCTTCTTCTTGTTGTTCTTCTTCAAAGGACTCTGATTTGTGTGTGTGTGCGTTCTGTGTGTGTGTGTGTGCGTTCTGTGTGTGTGTGTGTGTGTGTGTGTGTGTGTGTGTGTGTGTGTGTGTGTGTGTGTGTGTGTGTTTTAATAGATCATTTAGAATGCCCATTGGAATAGTCCACCTGTTTGCCACTGATGTGATTAGGAAACAAGTAACAACAGCAAGGCTCTCCTGTCCTGTTCACTAGTCCAGTGAGTCCTCTGCCGTCCAGAGTTCTCCTTAGTCAAAACAAAACAAAATAAAAATGAAATAACATAATAATAATAAAATAAAATTAAGGAGGGGGGGGGAGAATTTACCACCACCACCCACCCATTTTGCTATGCTCAAGTTCAGGTTTAATTTACTCTCATATAGGGCAGTATTGTGATTTGCAGTCTCTGTAAGCACATCACGAGTCTTGTATACTGTTAAGTCCAGTAAATTCCTTAAAAAAAAAACAAGCATCAAAATAGGGTTCTGATGTTATTGTTGATCTTCACAAGGTCAGCTGTGAAGGACAGAATGGTAGAAAGTCAGTGGGGAGCCATTACATCTGATGACAGGTAGTCACCAGAGCCTTTATGCCAACTTCCATTTCCTCTTTTCACGACGCCTACAAGTCCAAATCCACAGCCACCGTATCTAAATCAATCTCACAATGCGTTGCACCTCTCCGAGTCTAGCCACCTTGGGTGTGGGAGCGGCCTGGCTCAGGCCATGACAAACTCTGACTTCATGTCGGCCTTGACGTCAGGCTTCCACACGGAGTCATCAAAGTCCAGGTCCAGAGAGGAGCCCTCACTGGACATGCTGCTGTTGCTGTTGCTGCGCCCCGCCTTGCGGTTGGGCAACCACTGGTAGGGAGCGCGCTGGTCCCTCCTGGCCTTCCTGCGCAGGCGCTTCTGCTGCATCAACAGCTGCAGGCGCTCCACCTTGCAGCGCGTCGCACGGTTCTCCGTCTGGCGCAGGCGGTCACCTGGACAGAGGAGGAGAGGAGAAACCATGGTTAGTCAGTGGCCGTGTAAGCACAGACATTTTCCATTATTGTCGCTATACTTTCCTGCAAGGGCACGACATGCAGTTTACAGTAAATACACGTAAAGTAAAGTAGTTAGTATGAATAGTTTAGCATGTAATGTTAGTAATGCGTGTGTCCACACTTGTGCATTCAGCACAACGTAAGGGAAGACTTGTCAGCCTTGATGATAATGCTAGGACTCAAACACACAATAATCCCTTGGTCTCTGTGATATGCAAATGGCCGTACAAACTGCAAACAGTGTCAAACTGGAATGTTGTGTTGAACCTCCCCGAGGAGCGCCTGTAGCCATGTTTTCTGAGCGGCGCTAACAGCTCCAACGTGTGGCTTTGTGTGTATGTCTACTTCGCCCCCTGTGACCTCATGATAAAATGCACTGCTCACTTCACACGTGATGTGAGTGTGATTTTATACCTCCTTGTCACTGTGCGGAGGAAACCGCGTGGACTCAAAACCTAAACCAAGGCCAACAACAATCCTAAACACACATTATTATTACACTCACAAACATAACTGCAGCTGACACACCAAAGGACCAGACTTGATACTAAGCGCATTTCTAGCTGTTGATGTGCCTATGAGAGAATCCTGTCTCCAGGGAGCAGCCTTCCATAGCATTGTGAATGTCTGCTCACAGTGACCATGTCGAGCCTAATTCCATTTATACGTATATTCAGGAGCTTGGAAGGAAGGGAAAGCAACCACAATCTATTAGCTTGCTCCATTAGTATCTGTCTGGGAATGAAATAATTAAATAATGGGCTAGAATGTCAATAACCCAAAGCACAGCCCCCATCTCTGCCTCTCCTGCACATAACAACATGCACGCACGCACGCACACAGGTCATGAATTCCAACAAAAACATGTACAGAATGTGCATTGTGCATGCATACACACACGCGCGCACACACACGCACACATGCATGGGAACACACAGGCAGTCACAAACACATACACACACAGTGGCAGCAGCAGCCGCAGTAGCTTTTAACATGGATCGATGGCAAATTAAAAAGACCTATTGATTAAACCTTAACTCTAGTGCAGCCATCCATCTCAGGCACAGGACAACGCTATTGGCTTTCAATAGAAAATGCAAGCGAATGGAAATTGTAAGCGAAGAGAGAGAGAGAGAGAGAGAGAGAGAGAGAGAGAGAGAGAGAGAGAGAAAAGAGAGGGAGAGATTGCCTTTTTCTTCTCCCTTTTTATAGCTGTGGCTTCCTGCTCCCAGCTCATTGACCCAACAACCCCCACCTCTCCTCTCCAAGCCTCATTCTACCCCTCCAACCCCCTCCCCCCTCCCCACCCCCTTGCCCCATGTCTCCCCAGAGACACATATAGGTAGGGCAGTGTGAGGGAGTGGAGGATCATGGGGGTGGGGGTTAAGGAATTCCTCCCCCAGGGGTGATGGCAGGGAGGGGGGTAAAGGATGGGGGTTAGAGGATCAGCCATAGGTGGCAGTTTTCCGAATCAATTGTGCCCTCCTCCACTCTTCCCCCGCATCTGAATGAATGCTGGACTCTCGTGTGGGCTTAATTTACCTCTTTCCCTCATTTGCTTATAGGATTGAGCGGAGCAGAGCCATTCTCTGGGCTATAAATATTCACCACTGTCTGGTCGGTGCATACTAACGAACAAGCCTCCGCTCAGCCCTGACGCTGCTTTTGGAGAATAGAATAGATGGGCACTGATTTAACGGGAGAAAACACGAGCCTTATGAGCCAGCCACACACACACACACACACACACATATGCAAGAAATTGAAAACTGCTGGAAAGTTGCTCTCTCTACATCCACTCCTCTTGACACATTTTTCCCCCCAGATGCTGTGTGTGAGGGCAGCGTGTCATCTCCAGAGAATAGAGGCATAAACCAGGGGGGTTTTCTCCCTACATTAGAGCTATTGTTCTGCTGCCTCGGCTTCATATGACGGCTGTGCATGCTGCTGCTGCAGGGCTTTGTTCCTTCTTCCAAGCCCTCGCACTGGCATCTCACCCCCCCCCCCCCCCCCCCACACACACACACTTAATTATTGCCTTGGCCAACCAACCCCCAAACTGCACATTGGCTAAATCATAACGTGGCTGAACACAACGCATGGATTCATTCCCCTGATAATACTACACGAGGCGGCCAGCATGATGGCGTCACACAGGATATACGTATAAGAAATAAAATGTCTTTCTCTTTGTGTTTCTTTATGCCTATGTCTGTTCAACTTTGGAGTTGCTCACTCAGTCACAGTTATTGGTTTAAACTTCTGCTGGAGTCATCTGGATGAGGAGTGGCAGGGGCCTGGGGCAGTGCTTGCTAAACAGACTCATGCACACGCACGCACGCACACACACACACACACACACACACACACACACACACACACACACACACACACACACACACACACACACACACACACACACACACACACACACACACACACACACACACACACACACACACACACACACACACACACACACACACACACACACACACACACACACACACACACACACACACACACACACACAGTAGGAGAGCAGTTTGGTGGTGCAGTGGGGACTTCTTGGCCTTTGGCTTGGCAGGAGCCTTGGGAATGTGTTTAGGGCTGGACCAAACCTGTGCTCATATGTGTTTGTACGCACACAAGCATGTGGGTGTGTGTGTGTGTGTGTGTGTGTGTGTGTATGGGAGGGAGTGTATGTGTGTGTACGTGATGGTCATTCATCAGCGTCACTACCAGAGACCTTGGTGTCTGGGCCGGACACAGCTGGCCACTTGGACACTCCAGACTATGTTTATGACAGTAGGGCTATTATTAGGGTTTGCCAAGAAGGGTAGACTATACACGCACACAACACAACACACACACACACACACACACACAGAATTCGAACACAC
This sequence comes from Protomyctophum parallelum, assembly GCF_964188405.1. Lineage (NCBI taxonomy): Eukaryota > Metazoa > Chordata > Actinopteri > Myctophiformes > Myctophidae > Protomyctophum > Protomyctophum parallelum. Next base: position 37,402,554 of record NC_139701.1, read on the forward strand.
ACACACACACACACACACACACACACACACACACACACGCCTGGCTGTATAGTTGACCGCCTGGCTATACAGTTGACCTTAAAATAGTAAACCTAGAGACCTCAAAAGCAAGAGGGAGACAGAAATACAGGTAGAGAAAGACATATATAGATATCTACAGATTACAACACTCAAGCAAGGCAAGAGGTGGACCTAACATTACTCATTTTATTAGAAGGTTACAGACTGCAAATCACCCGAATTCTGCTTCTATTGTACATCTAACTGCCTCTGTTGTTCTTGCCCAAACTCTACCCAATGTAGCTTGGAAAGATTTCCATCCACATCTCTCTTCATCTCTTAACAAAAAAGTGCATAAACATAAACTCAAGTAAATATGTGCATGTGTCTGAGAGAGGGGGTCTATGAATAATCAATGCATCACACCATGCCTGGCCTTCTGAAGCCCAGCCCAGCAACACGCAGAGGGCTCAGAGAGAAGGATGGAAGGAAGGAAGGAAAGAGGGCAGCAGAGAGGGGAAGGGAGGGATCGAGGGAAGGAGGGAGGGAGGACAGCAGGGGAGAGGGGCGGGGGGCTTCAGTGTACGGCATGCGGAGGGAGATTAAAGGAGCTTCTCCTCATATTGATTGCCTAAAGATTGGCCTTCATTAGCAGTTGTCTTAGTGCTGTTGTTTGTTTGTTTGCCTTGATAAGTCTTGTGATCTCGCAGAGAGAACATTGTGTTTGCTCAGCATCGAGGGAGAAGAGGGAGGAGCGTAGTTAGAGATAGATGGTGAGAGAGGGGGAGAGAGAGAGAGATAGAGGGAGGGGGGACAAGAAGAGAAAATTACACTGCAGCAAATCCTGCCTTGATTTCCACTAGTATTCTAAGCTCTTTATATTCTGTCCTCTGCCTACATTCTATTCAACGTGTCAGTGAATGAATAGGGTGAGAATTTCCCTGTAACATTCAACAATTACGTGAAATTGCCCCCAACCACTGAACATGGACCATGCCCTTATAATATATCCATTTATTTCAGATCACAACGTGACATTCACAAATGTGATGAGGGAGATTTTCAGAGCCATTCAGCCGAGCGCCTCTGGCTCCCTTTTGTTAGACTGGTTCACATGCTGTAGTAGAACCGGCTGAAGGAGCTTTTCGGCACATATCTGAACACATGTTTAACTTTAACCTATACCTCCATAGTCTTTAGGAGCTTCGGTTGGGGGGGGGGGGGGTAAATAAGCTAGGAATCACAGCAAGCTATACTGAACCAACCAATCAAAGACGAGACCTATATGAGCTGTCCAATCAACGGGCAGCGTATTGGACAGGAACCGAAGGAACCAATCAAAGCAGGGCTAACGGGAGCATTTTGACAGCCAGTGAAAGGGCATCGACAGCCCTGCAGGGAGACAAGCTCTTCAATGACTTTTAGACTTAATTTGCATTCTCTCTCTCACCCTCTTTCTCCTTGTCGACAATGAAAGGGCACCTGATGTGCTTGGCTGGCTTTGAGATAGCTCTGCACTGTATTGCGTCACTGGGGCATTGCCTCAGTCATGTCTCTGCGTGTGTGTGTGTGTGTGTGTGTGTGTGTGTGTGCGTGTGTGTGCGACTGTGCGTGCGTGCGTGCATGCGTGTGTCACTGGTCACAGTAACCGTACATGCCTGATGACAGACACTTGCACATGTATAATGCATGGTGCCCTGGCCCGACAGGTCAAGGCTTAAACACAGGACATGATGAGGCTGAAGGCTCAGGGTACGTGATCTTCCCCCAGCACCATGCCTCTCACTGCCCAACTTACTCACACTTTCTCCCTCCCACCCTCTATCCCCTCTTCTCTGGCTTGTTTAGCCCCAGCCAGTACTTAGCTAACCTGACCTGACAGATAGAGAGCGGAAGGGAGGGAGGGAGGCCAGGGTGGTAGACAGTGTGGAAGAACACAAGAAAGGGAGGGGAGTGCAGGCAAAAAAAGAGAAAAAAAGCAGCCCCTTTTATTCGCCTTTCAGTTTGTCCCCTCTCTGCATGCTTGTGTTGAACTAAGCAGCTGCAATGGGGTTGGGTCTAAAAGGTAGAGACCTAATCCCATAGCCCTCCCCTCCCCTGCCCCACAATGGCGCAGCCTGGTGCCCTGTACACAGCCCAATTCCCTGGTCCCCAAACAATGTGTTTGGCCGGGCAGGGGGTTGGAATGAAAGAAGGGGGGGCATGGAGGTCCACTACACTCTGCAAAGGAATTCGGCAAACAATTAACTTGCCAGGCCGTCCCAAAGCCCTCCTGTTCAAATCCAATGCTGCTCCTGGGCTGACAAAGCCCTGTACTCAGCAATATTAAGCACCCGGCCCATGAAACCAAGCTACTTTCCTAGCCTTTAACCAAGTGTGTATGTGTGTGTATGCACGTGCGAGAGAGAGAGAGACAGAGAGAGAGAGAGTATGTTTCCATGCTTTTTTATTCATGCTTGTCTTCTAACCTTCACACATGAACTTGCAGTGGAAAGGGTAAAGGCTCTCAAGAGACCGCCAAGCTATGTGACATTTTCAAGAGGCTGTTTCAACCTGAGGTAGACGCATTAATACTCACTCATACACAAACCGAGACAGACACTTCTCTTTGGCAAGCACAGGTTATTCCTGTTATTTGAATGGAAGCGGGTTTCTGCGAAGTGGAGTTAAGCTTGCAGTGTTAAGCCCAGTAAGTCTTCCACCAGGTGTTGCCTGATAAGAACAACTCACAGCGCTGAGTCATCGGTTTCCTAGCGAGTCCCTCGCGGAAAAAAGTAGAATGGACTCAAGGGAGACCAGCGGCCATATAACTTTCTCCACGCAAAAAGACAAGCTCATTCATTGTCCCGTGAGCTGAGCTGTACTCAAATAATGGTCAGGTTACCCATTCACATTACCCATTCTGCATTACCCAAGTATGCATTGTGGACGGCAATTTGAACTGGCACAGAAATGTTAAAAAAGGCCATTAAAAATAAAAAACAGAAGCGGCTAAAGAATCGCCTCGATTCTTTAGCCTCTTCTGTTTTTTTATTTTATTTTATTATTCGCCACTGGAAGCCCTGGTTAATCAGTGGGCAGTTGGTCGACTGATGGACCGGATATAAACACCCATGGAATGAATGGAGGCTTAGTGTTGCGGTTTTAAACTCCCTCCCCCTCCTTCCTCTCTCTGCCCTCTCCACCACACAATGCAAATTCTTTCAGTGCAGCATTTCTGAATAATTTGATCTATTTAAAGGACAAATGGACACAGATAAAGTATTGATGCACATCGCAGACGTGGAAAGGCAGAGCAGTGTATTGGGAGAGAGAGCAGAGAAGGATGGCTTTTACAGATGAAGAACAACAACATCAGGAACAGCAGCCATGGTTCGCTGAGCGCAGATGGAGGCGAGGGACAGGAGAGAGAACGAGAGAGGGAAGGGAAGGACAGAGAGAGCGGGCGGGGGCCACAAAGGAAGGGTCTTCCCTGAGTTAGGAAAATAAGCCTGTGTTATTCCAACTGTTCAGTGAACACTTCTAAGGGCACATGGGGTAATGCAGAGGAACCTCGCACATTCTCACTAAGCCTTTGTTCAGTTCCTACCGCTATCGCGCCGTAATACATGCAATATATATATATATATATAATTTGTCACAATATGTTGGACACAGCCAGAAAAACAACAGATTAGTACACAGACTATAGGTGTACATTTCTCATTTTTTAAACATAAACATTAAATAGCTTCAATGATCTTCCTTCTCAATCTAGCCATCCAACTTATCAGCTGCTCACAGAAGAATTGCTCAATTTCCTTTACGAAAGATAGGGAAGCACTAAAGCAGTAAGCACAGCACAATACGGTTTGTCTCTCTGACACAGATGGTCTAACTTTACACTTACTGAATGTTATCAGTACTGGACATCTGTCTGACACTCTCAACATCCTGTGCCTGACGAGGGAACGTTGGCTTTAGTCCCTTTAGTCACACAAGCTTTCTTCCAGCCCCATGTCCCTGCCCTGCCCCTGGGCCTACATAGGCCCAGTCCAACCAGCCCCATGTCCCTGCCCTGCCCCTGGGCCTACATAGGCCCAGTCCAACCAGCCTCAGACCCAGCTTCAAGGGGTAAGTTAAATGAGCCACATCCTGTGATCTAATGCAAACACAACCCAGCCCAGACTTGAAGGGGTAAACCTATCTCCTCGCTACATAGACACACAAAGCCATTCTCCACTGCTGTCTGACAAGTGAAGCCTGACTGAACAGGTCTGGAGAAGTTATTGCTAAATGACTGGAGAGGAGCGTCCACATCCCCTCTTCCTCTCAGGTGCTTCTAACTAACCCCAAAGGTAGCCTCCCAGTCAGGGTTGAATCTATAATTGTGAAGTTTCAACAACGCCATGGAGCAAAAACCTCCTCATAACAGGACTGATAAACTGACCAGGATCATTATTATGTGAAGAGAAACTGGAAAACAAAAGCTGCACAATGAATCTGCCCAGAGGCCACAACGCTCATTCAAATATGGTGACAAGCTAAATTTCACACACAGACTTGAAAACCGCCGTAACATCGGCTGAGATTAAGATTTTTCACAAAGCACTTTGTGTTTGTGTACATGACATGAGTTTGAAGTATAGTCACTCACCAGGCGGTTTACACATGCGTATCTGACTCTGGCACTGCACCAGTGGATGCAGGGCCGGCGGGGGGGTGCTGGGGCCACTGGCGGGCACCGAGGTAGCTTTGGCAGAGAGGCCCGCCATGCTTGCAGCCGGGGGCGACGGTGGGGGCGACGGGGAGGCGGGTGAACCGCACTGGGTCTGGTAGCGGAGCTGAGTGAGGGAGGGGGGCACGCCCTGGTAGTGGCGTGTGGCGCTCAGAAGATCATTGAGGATCTGCAGAATGGTGCCAATGTCTCGTCTGGGACGCCCACTGCTGTCCTGGCAGTTTGGGTGCAAAGTGCCTGAAAAAGATAGAGAGAGGGGGGGGACTTATAATAAGATATAATAAAATATAATGAATGGCACATAATAAAA
>NC_139701.1:37412580-37462580 GCF_964188405.1 Protomyctophum parallelum
GGTTCTATGGAGATAGAATGAGCACTTCCGCATTCCATTGTTACAATGGCAGTCAACGCTAGTGTCGCCACTCTCTTGCTACATTAATCTGGGAAGGACTAACCTAAAAACCACACGGGGAAGCCAGCAGAGATGAGCTATGGTGCGGGTGTGTGTGTGTGTGTGTGTGTGTGAGTGTATGTTAAGAGGAAGCACTGACACATCACTATTTGACGTGCCTGGGGCAAAATAAATGGAGAAAACAAGAGTGTGGTGACTGGAAACAAAGACAAAGAGAGAGGGGGAGAGTGAGAGAGAGATGAGAGGCCTCTTGATTACCCTTTAATGACTAGTGTGGATTATTCAAAACCACCAAGATGAAATTCATGTACTCCTACTGAGCTCCCAACGCTGCACATCAAACCTCAAATTACACTGGCAGATCGGCAAGCTTCCTCCCTCACGATTCCCTTCCCCCCAAGCTATTATCTCCCCCTACCATCCCTCTCTCAGCCCCCCCCCATCCCCCCCACCCCTACCGTGGGTTTTGTCACTCTGGTCTCTTGGCATCTGAGATGTTGACTCATTCAATATGGCCGATTGTTGAAGTTTCTCACCCAAAACCCACTTACTGTTGTTTCACAGACACACACAAAGTAACTGTAGGCTACATATTATGTGCTAAAATGTGCACAGAAGATCCACACACACCAAAGGTTCCAACGGTAAGAAACCCCAGAAACACCAAATGGATTCTGATATCCATACAGTACTTCACTCAAGGGAGAAAAGGTTTGACAGCTGTCTAAGTTAAAAGCCTGATTTATACATGCCGAACACACGTCACACACCGAAAATAGCCGATCAACATCAATTTGCTTATTTAGGGGTGTGACAGAGGCGCACCAACTAAGTATAAATCATCCGGCTTAACCCTTTTCCACAGGATCGGTCAAATTCTCTCACATCTCAGCAGTTATACCTTCCTCTCCCTCAGCGTACACACACACACACACACACACACACACACACACACACACACACACACACACACACACACACACACACACACACACACACACACACACACACACACACACACAAAGAACCCCAAATAAGCCCTCAGGTGTGGAATTCCAGTCCTGCAAACGAAGGCCCACATCAGTTTCTCCTGACATGTCGTTTCCCGGCTGACACCCAAGACAGAAGAGGAGGAGGGAGGACAGCTTGTGCAGCCGAGAGCCGGGGGCTGTGGAGTGGAACACCTGAAATAGGCCTGTTTCCTGAGGGAAGGGAGGACACGGACGATGATAGGCCTGCCTGCCAGAGGCTAGATTGGCTAGAGTGATCGTGTAACAACAGCAAGCCTCTCCCAGACGGAAAGAGAGAGAGACTGTGTGAAAGAGAGAGGCGGGTGGGGGGGTATATGTGTGGTGTGTGTGGGGGGTGGTGGGGGTGCTCAGGAGCTGGAAAGCTGGCTAGCGGACGATTCCCAGAGGTCCCGGCTAGCAGCTCAGCTCCAGTCCAAACATGCCTGTCTGCTCTCAGGAGCATAGCCAAGGCAGCCAATGTGGCCAGCTATAGCGTTGACGTCAGGATGAACAGCACACAGGGCTTTTCTGGAATATCACAGGCAAACAAAAGAGAGCCTCTCCACTTGTGTTTGAATGTACAGCACCTCCTCCTCATACTCCACCTCCTCTCTCTCTCTCCTCATCATTCCATGGCAAATTCCAAGCCTTTTACATCGGCAACCCGGGGGCCATCTGGGGTGATTTGAGCATGCAGGGGAAGAGAGCAACCAGGGGAGCGGAGAGGGCCCCAGTTTTGTTGCCTTAAGACGGACGGAGAGAGGCCGGCCCTTCATTGTTCTCCTCCTGACGCAGCACCACCGGTATGTGGTGAGAGAGGAGGTGGAGAAGAGGTCACACACCGCAAGAACAAGGTGTGCATTTGTTCCCAAACACAGCCGTCGCGTTAAAAGGGGATTATATTCCATAGGAAACACAGGCAACATTGCAACCGAAACGGCCATTCAGAGGGCCGAGAATGCCCCTCTGTCAACAGGACCTCCAAGCCATTCCTATCTAGTATCTACCATTTTGTTTTGATTGCCGGGGAGCGGTGTGGCATTTTGTTAGCGGCAGCAGCCTTTGGTTGCTATGCAGTGACGGGGGAGAATATGATAAGGTGGCGGCCGAGGGATGAAGTGTGTGGAGCAAGGATGGAGGAGAGGCAGGAGGATGATAGCAGTGGAGGGGGAGAGAGCGATGGCGTTGAGGGGGATGGTGGATGTGGGAGATACGGGTAGGGTGTCAGAGTAGTGGCAGTGGCGGTGGGTGATGAAATATTCAGTGAGAGTGCGCCTCTGGCTCCTTCTACAGCCCCCCCCCCCCCCCACACACACACACACACACACATCTATAGCTGACAGTTTTATTTATTGGGGTCCCTGTGGTTCAAGGAACTCATTTGCAGTCGTTCTTCCTTTGCACACTAAGCGAACTAACGGAGAGAGGGTGAAAGATAAGGAGAGAGGGAGGAAGAGATGGTGAGAAGAGAAGCTCAAGCAAGTAGAGGGAGAGGAAAGAGAGAGAGAGGGGGGGGGGGGGGCTAGAGAGAGCCAGAGGGCTGGAAGCAGCACTGAGCTGACATTCATGACCAACTGAGTGGCTTTGTGCTGGGGAAAAGAGGATGGAGGATTGAAGGGCAGCATAGAAGGAGGAGAGGCTTCAGTCTCCTCCAGCCATATTCTGGCTCCGATGCAGCTGCTCTCCCATCAAATAGCCAGGTGAAAGGAGAGTTCAAAAGCCTCACTTATTAACCTGCCTGTCGACCTAGATGTTTTGATCGCACCGGGACGCCATTGATAAAGTCTCTGTATGGACACACACTGGCTAAAGATGCAATAACAGGCTCTCAAAAGAGAAGAGGAAGGTGAAAAAAAATCAATGACTTGCACCATGCCTCAAATCCTAAAAGTGCGCTGCTTGATCTTCAAAGGCCCAGTCAGAGCGATAGCTGCCTGTAACACTGCCCGATAAGAAATGGAGTGGGCCAGAGAAGCAAAGGAGGACCAGCGGCAGCTGGCCATCACTGAATTTGATCAGCTGAGTGAAAAGAGAGACCAGAATGGCAAAGTTCATAGAGATCGGGTTCCTGTGAAAGCCCACTCCCCACCTCTCCTGTCCAACTGTGCCGATGAACCTACTGACCAACTGCTCTGAACTTTGTCACCCACACAAACCCTCTGAAATGTTCAGAACACTTGAGTTGAGACAGACCTAACTCAAGATGGCTGGTTGGTTTAGAGTCTAGAGTCTAAACCAACCAGTCATCTTGAGTTAGCTCTGTCTCAAGTTAAGCTACAGCAAAGTCTACTACTTAAATTAATCGCCTCTTTCCCCTTCTCTTTCTATTGCCTTCTGCTCACTCTAACACTCCATCAATGCACAAATCATTACAGTGATTACTGCATTCTACCCTATGCTGGTGGGATATTTTCAATCTTCTTTTACACCTAGCCAGAAATGTGTAGACACATTGAAACAAACAAAAATGTTAAATTAACAAAAGTTAATTGAAGTAAAGTGGAAGTCAGAAATCAGAGGGAGAAAATAGTATGCATTTCGCATCTTTCTCCAGATTGTATCTTATCGACTACCATCTTTGGAGTCTGTGGTGCCAGAAGCCTCCCCCCACCCCATGGTAGTGTTCCTTAATTGGCTTCGGTAGACTCCAATTGGGGGGTGGGGGGAATTTGATACATGAATTGTGATCTTCTTGGCCTCCATCCTCCCACATGTTAGCTCATCTAGTCACGATGCCTGCTACTTGAATCACAAAGGCTTGTCACCGCTAGGGAATGGAAAACAATGATGGTCACGATTCAAAGATAGGAACACAAGACTCCCTGGCTGCAGAATTGGGGAATGCACAAAGGCACAGATGCATCAGAAAATGCATGGCAGCACACTGCGCACATGTATACTCACAAATGAGCGCACATACGCTTGCAAGCACGCACTCTCTCTCACACACACACACACACACACACACACACACACACACACACACACACACACAATAGGAGCAAAATCCTCTGCTAAATCCATCTCTCAATTGCTTGAACAACACACCTTGATTCTCTCCACCCATCCCAGCATCCCCCACCCACTGTGTCTATAAGCATCACAAAAGGGATTACACAGGTGCAAAAATACTCCCTCATCAGCTTATTAATGCAATTTTCAAGGATAGGATTTACATGAGTAGGAACTCAATAGGCCCTTTGGATGCGCATTGTCTTGCATTCCCTACACAATTTGATTTATTTACACATTCAGTGGTGCATTAATGTCTGTAGCTCTCATTTAGGTAACAGAATGGCATGTATTACCATTCTAAAGAGCTGAGGCTGTCTCTCTTTAGCTACATGAATATAAAAGCCTTCATTTCAATAGCATAGGGGACAATAAAAAAGGGCTATGTGCTATAAAAGGGGGAGGATGCTTTCATATTGACCAAAAGGCAGACTCAGTCATTTTTCTATTTCTTCTACTCCCAAATCCCCAATACAATTACTCTCCAATGATTTCCAGTAGTGTCCTTCTAGGTGATTAACTAGCATCTTGATAAGCTAGGTAAAGGATGCAGGACTGGAAAAAGAAACATATTGACCAACTGCATTGAGCTGTTTTACACACTCTCATCTACATGTACACTCCCAAGAAAAAGACAGACGTATTGTACACACACACACACACACACACACACACACACACACACACACACACACACACACACACACACACGCACACGCACACTCAATAAGTGCACATTATTTTCCACAACCTTCATAAATGTAAATCACTGGCAGCTCAATTTTTGTCGTAAACTGATGCAAGTTAAATCTCCCTAGCAGTACTATCAGTAAACAACCTTCTGCCTGCTCTCCTCTCATTCTCCCGCTTCCATCAGACTCCATCTCTGCCCCTCTATCTCTTCATCTTTGAGTCACGGGTACACTCATTCTCCCCAGCTTTTCCAACCTCACACGGTCAAGCAATAAAGAACAATGCCGTGATATGGTTCAGAACAGCCATTATTGTATATTATTTTTTGGTCTCTTTCGCCATAAGGGAAGCAGCGTGGGTATAGACAAGGGTGTGACCCAAGTTGACTCGTCACAGATAGTTAGATACTTCCCGCTTGCATCCGTCTGCTTCCAGATACAGTGACAAAGCCATGCGTTAGTCAGAGGCAGAGCTATGTCTTGTTCAGATATGTCCCTCCTGCCGGAGGAGGAAAGGAAGCTACAACAAACTCTGTTGGTTTTTGTCGGGCACAATGTTAGAGGGGGACAAGAGCATGAACAGAGAGGTAAACCCCATGTGTATCAACGTATTCCATAGGGAAACGGCAAAGGAGCGGCAACATGCTGCCTCCTCCGAGGGCAATCTGTGTTCCTCTTCAAGGCAAAATATGTCAATCTGCAGCAAGCCAAGCTTCCCTCCAGCTGGGCCATGCATTGATTTTGAAAACAGTATGCATCACTGTAGCGGCGGTCAACTGAGTACCACCAAGGACTAGGTAGAGAGGGAGGTCATGGTGGGGGAGTCAATCCTAAAGCCTGACCCTCAATCATTGTTTTGCATTAGAAGGTTTGTCAGCTGGGCAGGTTTGGTGTTCATGCTTTAAGACAGGAACAAAGACGGGTCTGTGTTGGGGGAGGAGGGCAATGGGGGATGGTAAGGGTGATGCCTGCCTGTGTGCCTGCTTGGCGTGGCTTTCATTTTAACATCATTGTGCATCAATGAGCAAATAGTCCCTGTGTGCAGAAAGAGGCACATGATCCTTTTTTCTGTCATATATCAATAAATAAAGACTTGACCACACACAATATTAGATCACATAAATAAATAGTACTTACTACTTTAATTCCCCTTTAGTTACATTATTTTTAGTGTGTGGGTCTTATTGGCCAAGCAGTATGAGAAATCCTCTTAAATATACCCAGTCAATTCTGTGGTGTGTGAGTGTGTGTGTGTGTGTGTGTGTGTGTGTGTGTGTGTGTGTGTGTGTGTGTGTGTGTGTGTATGTGTATGTTATGAGCGTAAGCTGCAGACACAGCCTATTTGGCAGACAGAATGAGACGGCAGTGTAGAAAATACCATTCGTTTGATGGACAGTCGGGAAGTAGTGGCTTAATACAGCTTAGATGTCATGAATTGAGATGCCAGGGGGGAATTAAGGCAGCCTGCGTCGTCCTTGCTATGGAAGCCAATCACCGTGGTCAAACTGAAGCAGCTATATAGGCCAGTTTGCCAGACACGCAAAACCACAGCACATTCAAATTATAGGGCCCTGGAAGAGCTGTTAAGCGGAAACGAGAGAGGGAGAAGGAAGGAGGCGAGAGGGGGGGAAAAAATCCCATTCCGATAATTGCTAGGGCTCCCTTTCCATAAAACACTTTCTATCTATCCTGCACCACAGAAGTCTCAAATAGCACTGGAAGCTGTCTGAGCTGGTTGGCTAGCTAGCCATTAGTGCTTTGTTCCCCAAAATCCTGATAGAAGAGGGAAACAAGATGATCTGTATGACTTCAAAGAATACACACTTCCCCTCCTAGCACTACATCCGATCTCTAAATCAGACCTCACATAACTAGAGGACAAATGGATGGATGGATGGATAGATGGATGGGTAGCAGGCGATCAGGGCTTAAACCCACTCACTGCGCTAATGCTACCACGGCTAGAAAAATCTACCCCGCATCTCATTCCAGATATTTTAGAGTGCATGGGCATATCAGTTATCCTATCAGACACTTTTAAGAGCTAAGTGCATTGATTGATTTTTGATAGCCCCAGAGTTGTTGAAGGAGGAAATGGGGGAAGCTTTTGTGTTCCTATTTTCTAATCTTACTCAGATCTGTAATCTCTCTGCAATCTATATCATTCCATTCCGTCTCATGAATTATAAAGAGGAATCAATTTCCTCAGATAGAAACAGACAAAAGCCGTTTCTGCCTTTATTTTAACCATTTGACCTGACTGACATCAGTCTTAAGTCTGCCCTTATTATCCCGGCCAGACTGTGACCAATAGCACAGGAAACAATGTAATAACAGTAGTAGTGCATAATACAGTAGGCCATTCCTGAGAAACAAGAAGCACACCTTCTGAAATTCTCTTTCACAGCATTTGTGATGGCAGTGTGAAAGATAGGGAGATGGGGAGAGAGAGAGAGAGCAAGAGAGATGCCTCTTCTACGGTAGCTGGATTACGGTACATGGAAGGCCTCTCTGGTGAGAACGACAGCCACTCCTGGTTACACAGCAAAGCCGTGCCACAATGATGGGTAAGGTGTGCTTCCAGCCCACCACCACAACTACACTGATGTGTACAGACACACGTACACACATTCAGACATTTACACACACCTACAGTACACACACCAAGTTATCTTCTGTCAGTACTATGAGAAGCATTCTGAGTCCGCACACACACACACACACACACACACACACACACACACACACACACACACTGAAACTGTCAGCCGGGAAAGAAGCCACACTGAGCCACACTTCCATATCAGCAACCCACATCCTCCTTTTAGCTAAACGTTGCAACAGAATGCATCCTTCTCCTTACAAATTCATTGGGATGTGTGGTGCAATCTGTGCATGACTGTTGCTGCATCATTGCTTATCTAGCAATATCAGCATTCAATTTCACCACCTTTTGCTGTCAGCAGCACACCAACTGCCTCACCAATGCAGTTACGCACTACTCAAGGTTACCCAACGCTACAAAGGAAGTCAACTTGAGTCAGTCAGCCAGGCAGGCAGTCAGCTGGAAGCGAGCATTTCATACGTCACTGCTGTTGTCTTGTGTGCATTCAACCATAGTGCCTCATTGCTCCCCGGTCAGTGAGGACAGCGCACTCTAAGTCAGTTTACTTTCACTATTGATCACATTGGTGAGTGGTGACTCATCGCAACATTCTGACTGAAATGCATACTGAATTGCACTAGTCGCACCAAGCTGCTATAAGCCACATCTATGGCACGCAGGGCCTGTTCTAGGCATGCCTGTGTGCTATGCTTCCAGGAACCCTATGCTAATATTGACTGAGACTGTTATCATCTGATGAGTCCTCTGTTACTGCAGAGTGTGCAGTCACTGTGCACTTCCTGGAAACGTGTGTGTGTGTGTGTGTGTGTGTGTGTGTGTGTGTGTGTGTGTGTGTGTGTGCAATTGTGTGGACAAATACATTGTTAAAATGTGTTATGCACAGGAGCAAGGTAAAGGTGGTATAAACAGTATTGGTGTCTGGTGTGTTTGATGTTGGTCATCTCAGCTTGTAACATTTGCCTGAGCTTGCTTTGCCTCACACACAAACAGCACTTGCATGCATTGCACACACACACACACACACACACACACACACTATACAATATACACATGCACACAGATGTTACTAGGATACTGGAGGGTGTTGCAGCCTATTACATCCTGACAGCTCACTCCTGCTGTCCAGCCTGGCTTGGCTTGTTTAAGAGGCTGAGATTAGTCAGGCAAAGAGGCTTGTGCTTATGCAGCCTGTCCCTCTCTCTCTCACTCTCTATCTCTCACATCTAGGTGCGTCTCTATATAAACACTATTTGTCTCCCATGTAAACATACACAAACCACTGCAAAGCTCTCTGTTTAAATTGCCACCATAGCAACGAAGTGAACGCACCAACAGTAGTTATATTCAAGTCATATAAATGTTGCAAAAGACAGTGGGCCATACCTGAGTTTCTGTGAGACTCTCCAAGGCTTGCATCACTGACTGTTCGGGCCTCGATGCTTGAGACTGCATTGCATAGAGGGGAAGGGGTTAAGAGAGTTATTAGAGACTGACTAAAAGAAAGAGTTCCAAGGAACTTAACAAATAGGCTTACATGTGTCTGCTGGAACACTGCTACAATACAAAGAAATGGTATGCAAAATTGCAAATAGATTTGTTAATGAAATCTGGTCCCAATTAACACCTGGAACAAAATACACTTATAGATATATTCTGCTGAGCCTTACCATTAATCCTGCTTCAACTGTTGGTACAAGTGTTAACTTGCTCCCATCTGAGATCCCTAGATCCTGGAGTTTTCCCGAACTTAGTCGCCTGCAGGGTTTGAGTGAACAACATAATTAGACCGTGCTGACATTATCTGCTCTTTTCAGATACAAAAACACCCTGCAGCCCTCAGAGTGGGGAGTTTGATAGACTTCAAAACTAGTTTGAAAAAGAGCTGAGGGTGAAAAGCTCCTTGAAAGAGTATTGATTAGGCTGTCAAATTTCAATTTCGAGTATAGAGGAGCTTGACAACTGTTCGCAGTGAATTGGCACCACTGCCACATGCCTAAGTGGAGGCGAGTATTGTTTTTTTTGTTACAACTCTGTTGCGCAGTACACCAGTATTATGACAATAATATTTGCATTAACCAGTTGAGCATATTCCATTCTAGTGTCCATCTTCTTGATACATTCTAAACATGAGCATATTAGATCTGTCCATGAAGGAACATTCTGTCTTCACCCCATCACTACTCACTCATACACTACAGTAGTGTGTGGGACAGGCAGTGTACAGAGATGACCTAAATGTCACCTCATGCAACTGAACAAAGGCACTGAGCATTTGGATTTACGGTGGGTCGACTATTTGAAGAGGAAGGGGATTACAAAAAGGGGTTTTCAGGTTTTAAAGGATGATGTGATTTGTTAGGCGATTACATGGGGGGTGGGGGACAGAGGCCGGACTGGAAAACAATGCAGACTGTTTGCATGTGATAACCCCCGGTCGTTTTTTTTAGAACCTGCCATACAACTGATAATAACTGGTTAATACTTCCAGTCTAAATGTAAAAAGGAAAAGGCTACGCCTATTGTTCATGCGCTAGCCTATAGTAATTTGAATGGTAGAGGTTAAAGAGACTACTGAACACTGGAGTGTACTCCAACTGATAACCAGTTTCGGTTGTCTTTGTAACCAGCCATTATAAATAAAAAGGTTAAAGCGTTTAACAACTCATATATCAGTTATATGTTCAATTATTCAAAACCACTCTCAAATATCGTATTCATTAAATGCATGATCCCAGAACTCCATCTGGAAGGAACAACACAACGCCCAGGATGCAGCTGGGTAAATGGAACAAGGGCTACAGTGCGCATCTATCATCGCTCATATCTTTACTCGGGCACGTTTGTTCATCCAAGTAGCCTAGTACCCCTACACTATACAGTATATTCGCACAGTAGCTATTAGCAATCCAATCGTTGTTCAGTAATGACAGACCGAACGATGAATAAATGCAAATATGTGGACCGTTTCGTCATTACTGCTCCAGTGACCGGTGTGTCCGTGCGTAATTCCAATGCCGTGCGTAGCATGTTCCCTTTAAATATAAGCAGCCGGTCAATCATGAACATCCCCGAGAAGTCATCCAATGATACATTTTAATAATAAAAAACGCGTTAAATCTCAGAAATCTCAACGCACATTAACATGCACCGCGTAGTAGCCTACATTCCATTGTACTGTATCATATGTATATAATGGTACATTACGTTTCTTTATGGAGAAGGGCGAGCCTCTCTTTGGGTACTTTGAGTCTCTGTGAGAGTCGTCTCTTCAGTCCCTCCACGGTCTCCTCCAGGGGCAGGGAGAGTTCGAAGCGCGTGCCGGTTGTGGAATGGATGTACAAATTCATGGAGGGTTCACTCGGGACAGCCTCACAGGACGGAGCCCCGCGACCGGTGCAACTCCGAGCGGTGGGATGCTGGTCCATTCGATAACCTGTGGTCAGAGAGGGGGAAGACAAGACGAGCAGAGCCGAGAGAGAGGCGGGTGAGATGGAGAGGAGATCCGTCACTTGGCTTCTGTCCGTGTCCGTCGGAGAGAGAGGGAGCCGATCTGTTACAAGCTTCCTCCTAGTCCTTTCTCTGTTCGCCGGGGGAGTCAAGGCACAACCCAATCCGTTCTATCATAAGAATATTCCCAGGAAAGTCAAATACACTAGGCTCTGTTGGGTTGTTTTGTCGCCGTTACCAGTGTGCAGCAAACCGACGTCTTGGACTCCTGGATGCTACTTAGGTGGTGGACAAATGCCAGGCAGAAACGCGTATTTGTCGGGAAGGAAAATGCCACCGGCGATTAATTACGCACGAGCACACGGACCGTTAGCTTGGTCGACAAAAGAAAAAGAAAACACGCCGAGGACGAACAAAAAGCTAGAGCTCCCTCCTGTTGGTGTGAATGCCTTGGCAATCTTTTAGATTATGTTAAACTGAAAAGCCTCGTACGGCTAGTAGGGCCCACTGTCCGCTGCGCTCTCATGCCCACGGCTGCATCTCCAATCAAACATCGACAATGTACATTGTCGAAGTATCCCACTTCCACCATCGACCCAAACACGCCCACAAACCGAGATAGGTTAACCAATCACACGAGCGCTCATTTAGTACACTACCGATTTGACCCAATAGAAAGAAGGGATCCACACCCACGTGGAGGGCAGGCGAGTTTAGGCCATTCATAATATATTGCAGCATTGATAGAGCAAAAACGTATCCAACACCACAGGAGCCAAGACTAGGCTTTAAAACGGGATACGGAGATAATACAAATAGAATACTATATATAACCCGATTATGATAATAGTAAATAGCACAAAGAATAAAGAAAGAACATCTTATTTTAGGGATATTTTAGGCGAGAGTAGCGTTCATTATGATGAATTCCCGTTCTGTTCTTTAGCTTTATAGAAGTTTATATTTGTACGTCTCTAAATGTTTTGATGAATTGAACAAGGTGGACCCTCTTGTAAACAAGTGTAATGCTTTATTGGATCGTCCACTCATCACAGTTAACAGTCTTTGTATCGAGTTGTGCTTGAATTGTACTGTAATTCTGCAAACTGTTAATACATATTTCAATCAATCAATCAATTCAGCTTTCTTTCTTGCTACTGTGTTGCGCAAAGCATAATAACATTTTGGTTATCAGCCATATGTTGATTGACGTCATTCTATTTCCCCTGACCTCAACGGTGTGTGTGTGTGTGTGTGTGTGTGTGTGTGTGTGTGTGTGTGCGTGTGTGCGTGCGTCTTTATTCTATTTTAGAATTTATAATATTATAAATTCTAAAATAGAAAAGCTCGCCTAAAACAATTTTGAAGTAAAACAATCAGTCTTAAATTGAAAACACCAGGTCAAATCAAATGGACGTACAGACAGTGAATCCTGAGGTTGTCTTGTCACTAAAACATAATACTCTATCGCCTCCAAGTGGTTAAAACAGGAACGTCAACGGATAAAAGTAGATATTTTTTAAACACCTGTCTTTCTTGACATTGCAGAAATTATTTTGTGATAATAATTATTCAGTGGTGGTGATTTAATTTGACCCCACACAACTGAAAACTGCATGCTCTAACATCCGCTAAGACGGTCAGTTTCTGAATCTTAATATTCGATCGCAAGAGAATATTAATTCACTTCACTTTAATTACCACATTCATCGATGACAATTTACAACCTAGCCTATAATTTACAAGTAGGCCTAAATCTACTGTAAGAAAGTCAATTAAATCACAAACTGTCTGACTGAGAATGAGGTGTGACAATCGTAATCCAATTCAATATGCCTATAATCATAAATAAAATAATGTAACATATGCTTACATCGTATCGTATCGTATCATCCAAACTTTAAATATTTACAAATGGCTATACAATATTCCTTCCTATGCGTATATCCAAGTTCACACTTCACAGACATTCTATAGAAGTTCATATTTATTAAACAAATAAATTATGTCTAAAATGATCTTGACGTCATCAAATGCTTACCAATTATTTTGGCGAAAACTTTAAAGCTTCGCGTAAAAGTCTTTGGTGTTCCAGTATGTTTCCCCAGCTTTGGCATGTGAAGTAGCCTATATCCTCAAAAGATGATCAAAGACTTAAATCCAAATATTGTAGTATAGTACTGTAGTATCCACAAAATCAAGTTCAACAAAGTCCGTGCGTCTCCTTCCTTCGTTCGCAACAAACTGGACCGCTGTGTGTGCACTCCCGTCATAAGGTGCCTATGACGTCCAGTCTGTACAAGCTCAGTTTGGGAGGTGAGAAACCTCTTGAAAAGCCTCTCGGATATGGGTGGAGAGAGTGCACTTCTTATGTCAGCATGTGATTTAAGGTAGCCCGGCTGGGCTCTTGCAACAAATGCGGCAGCAGCAGCAGCCACGCCAAGTCAACGTCGTGTGCTTGCCTTTCCAGTTTCGTAACACTAGTAGGAAAACATCTGTTTGCGTAAAGTAGCCTATTATTAGTGCCTCGAATCATGGCACCTTTCGCAACCATGTGGATGGATCAGGGTTATTTTTTATTCAAACCGAATAGCCTATCGTGCATAGCATAGCCTAAAGAGTCTAGTAATATAAATGTGACATGAAACTCAAACTGCAACGACCTTAAGAAAAAGTAAATGGAATATTACGGATATGAGGGTCGGGATTTTGCCAGTATACAGGGGTAAAAGGGTTACTTACCAGTAAGTAATAAGTAACATACATACAGTAGGTTAAAGAGGGACGCCATGGATACCAAGGCACTTGATAAACAACAATTGGCTGGCATGGATTCAGGTCGTTTCCAATGGCAGCAATTCCAAATAATGCAAAGCCTATTTCAATAGTAGGCTAATAACAATAACAAATTCTTGTGGTGTGCTCGTCAATTTTGAATGGCTATAATTTAGTTGGCAAATAACTAATCTGCCCTTTTTTAATAAAGCAGTGTAAACATAAATAATGCTACGTATAGGATTGAAATTGTATTAACAGTTTGCAGAATGGGTATAGTTCAAGGAAGGTACAGGTCAATACAAAATCTAAAAACTGGATGAAACCAGAGAAAGCACTAAGACTTGTGTACATTGCAATACATGCAATGGGACACTGAAGTTACTGAACCAACTGAAAAATGTATGCAAATCCCAGGCCAAGAGTGTCCTTCTGGTCTCTGGATCAAGAAAGACAAATCAGAACAATAAAGACATATAGCTGCACTTTCCTGGGGACACTGGCGGCATATCACTGGATGTAAGGCAGGACCAAAACAGCAATTGGGTCAGTGGGGCCGTGGCCCAGGGGCCCTTGGCTCTCAGGGGCCCTTCGAGGAAACTGGCCTGTGTGGTATTGGGTTTGAGGCCCTGAAATTGGCCATTGATTTAGTTAAATTTAGGTAAAAAAGATGACAAAAACACGAAAAAACACAAAGAATGTGCGCGCACGTGCGCTATGGGGGCCCCAAAAACACCACTGGCCCAGGGGCCCTCATGGGGGTTAATCCGTCCCTGATGGAAGGTTGTGTGTGTGTGTGTGTGTGTGTGTGTGTGTGTGTGTGTGTGTGTGTGTGTGTGTGTGTGTGTGTGTGTGTGTGTGTGTGTGTGTGTGTGTGTGTGTGTGTGCGCGCGTGCATGTGTGTGTTCATTCAGTCTGCAGTCCCATTGCTTGTAGTAGATTGTATCTTCAGTTAAGTTCAGTATAGGATCAGTGTATTAAGTTGTGATATCTTACACGCACGCACACACCCACCCACACACACACACACACACACACACACACACACACACACACACACACACACACACACACGCACACCCGTGAGAGAGGAGCGTGAGAGTGTTGTAGGGAGGGGGAAATCGTGATGTCTGGTGTCACTGTTAACACTGTTATCTCCAAATTACTTCTTGGGCAGACAAAGGTGCCTGTCTTTGCCTAGCTCCAGCAACACTGTGCTGTGCCCCCCCCCCCCCCCCCTCCCCCCCTTTACTCCATCTCACCCTGGGAGAGGCTAACTCGGTGAAAATGAGTTGGGGTTGATCAAACTCCCTTTCCTTTTGCATGACACACAATCGATGTATGTCATTCGAGTTTGCTTTCCAAATAACTTTGTTTTGGCAAGGAACAGGATTTGCATAAATAAAATAAACAGAATAAACCAATATTCTTTTCAGTAATGTCAACATATTTAGTACTGGAACTGTTTAAGACTCACAGGGTTCTTAAAATCTGTGCCATCACACGACAAAACCCCTTTACCGCAAAACCACTTTACTAATAAAAGAAAAGTGGATTATCATAACTAGACCTGTACGTGCCCGTCGGCCACCGGCCTACTTGAGAACGATGCAACTTGGGAACCTAATAATACCCGTTGTCAACTTGTCATAGCACCTTTTTTAACTATCTGTCTGTGCCCCTTTTGTGCCCATACTGTATATGGAGATCTCTGTATCTGTCTGTCTGCCTGTGCCTGAAGAGTGTAAACTGACTGTGAAAAGTGGACTGGTTAAGTAATCAATTGGCAGGTGTGGGGTTGCCATGGCAGTCAATTGGCTGAGGCAGAGGCTGGAAATTGCACAGATGAGGGGAGACTTTTGTGGCCGGGCACTAGCTGTACTCCCTGTGGTGGTTTGGAACGTGTGTGTCGAATTTGAAGTCAGTGGGGCAAACAGTTCTCGAGTTACGTGCATTACAACCGTACACATACGCACGCACGCACGCACGCACGCACACATGCAGACAGAGACATAGCACATTTATAGTAGGATATATTCACCGTCCTCACGGGCCTGTACCTGGCCGCCTGTCACACAGCAGAAAGAAAGAAAAGAGGAAGCAGGTAGTTACGCACAGGGCACAGGAAAAGCGGACCAGAAACCAGGAGAGTTAAGTATAGCCTACAACAGAAATATTGCTTGGCCTTCTGCACTTGGACTGGCAGGGAATCAGCATGGTGAAAGAGCCATTAACACGTGTAATGTAGTCAAAGTGCACTAACAGTGTATATACAGGTATAAATATAGTCCAAGTGTACATAGACTATCTTCCAACAGCTTAGAAACAAAGGAACAGTCACTATCACAGTGGATAGTGAGAAATATACGATATACTGTACCTGATATGATAAAGTTCTCTTACAGGACATGGGTGGCCTAGTGCAAAGTCACACAGAGCACCTGATATTGTTGGCTCAAAGTAGACCATAATGTAGGGTTGTTCTCCTACTCCAACCTCGCTCAAATTGGTACACATTATCTCTGTATGTGATCAAGATGTATCTGTCAGATTTTTCAGATTCTATTCCGCATACAGTGATGCAAAAAGGTTTTCAATGTAATGAGTCCCGGGATGCAGGGATGGTCTTATAGATGAATCCCAGCCCAGGGACATTTCATGAGTCCCACTTCAACGACGTTAGGATTCATATTTTGCCATTTTTCCAAATTGCAGCATTTAACTCCCATTTCATTTTATATGGTTGTAATGTGGTTATATTAATAGTACAGTAGTACAGTAGTGCATCCCGTGGGTGCAGAGGTCGTTGTTTTATTGCGTGCCTTAACTATAAACTGCGTTTTTGGGATGCAAAATGCACCCTATTTTAATATCTGGGCATATTCACACAGCGGCTATCTTGCCATTAAGTTAATGAAATGCCACCCCGTTGCCACCTCTCTTTTTCAATGCAAAATTCCAACATGGCCGCCCTGTGGTCTATTGGATTTCAAAGTTTGGCTTTCTATTGGCTTTCAAGTTTTTGTTACTACTCTGACAGGTTTTGTCCAAAACTCACACAAATCGGTACACATTATGTCAGGGTCATATGATCAGTATGTATGAGTCGGATCACGTTCCAATTGGCTATATACTTTTATATCTAACTATCTAATTTATAAAAACCTACACCGTCCTACACCAACCTCACCTAGAACAATTCCATGCTAAAACATACCAGGCAAATAAAACAATTCTGATTCACAATGCTATCTACTATCTTAATATGAAAAATTGTGATTAGGTATATTTAATGTGGTAATTTACAAATTCATCATCATCATCATCATCATTGTGGTCATCATATGTCTATGGGCCTTGAATCTATTTCATTACATATTATGCCTGCTCGGTGTCTCAGGATGCACCTGGATGTTCCAGTGATGGAGGAGGCTAGGACAGCCCCCATGCAGCAGCAGTGATAATGCATCATCACACATACTTCTGGGAAGTGCATTGACAAGGGAGGAAGGGCCTGTAGGCGGGCTGCGTAAACATTTCACATTGGATATCAGATCTGGTGCGACAGAGTGTGTGTACTGTGTAGTAACTGTGTGTGTGTGTGTGTGTGTGTGTGTGTGTGTGTGTGTGTGTGTGTGTGTGTGTGTGTGTGTGTGTGTGTGTGTGTGTGTGTGTGTGTGTGTGTGTGTGTGTGTGTGTCTGTGTGTGTGTGTGTGTGTGTGCGTGCGTGCGTGCGTGCGTGCATGCGTGCATGCGTGCGTGCGTGCGTGCGTGCATGCGTGTGTGTGTGTGTGTGAGATGGAGAGAGAGAGAGAGAGATAGAGAGAGAGAGGTTGAGTGTGTGGGACATGTGTGGCGTGTGTGTGTGTGTGTTGGTGTGTGTGGGCGTGTGTGTGTGTGGGTGAGCAGCATTCCTATCCATCAAAGTCACCAGTGGGACGCCCTCTGCCTTGGGAGAAAAACGAGCCATGCCCAATGCACTCAGCCAGCTGCTGTTGCACTCTACCACCATTTCATCCTGATTCACTATGAGTGGGACAGCCACACCTTGCCTTGCCCCACATACTGTACTGCATAGATAGACCATTATTAGCATGCATTGTACACTGTCAATACTCAGTGTTAAAGCTGCAACTTGTAACATTTTGTTCTAATTTCTAAACTAATATTAACTAATACATTTTGTTGACAAATGAAGAAGCATAGCCTTGATAATGGTACACATCAATACATTACACATATGGGCCCCGATTCATCAAACAATTTCCGAGCGTATCGAGATTTCCGACGATTTCTACGCTATGTGTGGAATTCATCATTTTGTTTTCTCCGTGTCTTTGAGCGTATTCTACGACCATTTTCGAGTCAAGTGACAGGCTGACTTATCAGGTTCGAGATCAAAGCGTAAATGCATTTAGCATGCTTTAGTCTTCATGCTGAATCAATTAATAGTCATAAACCTCAAATTAAATATGTAGCCAACATATAGCCGAAATCGATGTATTGTGTTGTGGGCCTATGCTTATTCTATGGTTCACATTTCGGTCTGACAGAGACAGACTTACAGTCACTAGGGCTAATTATATAAAATTATAGTGTAAAAAATAGAAGTCCACATTATCGAATGGCATCGGCATGAGGGGTTTGTGTGTGTATGTATGTGTGTGTGTGTGTGTGTGTGTGTGTGTGTGTGTGTGTGTGTGTGTGTGTGTGTGTGTGTGTGCGTGTGAGAGTGAATGTTTTGAGTTCAATTTTGTATACTGTAAATTGTAAAATGACTATTCTGTGTTCTTGTTCAGAAAACAAATAAAAACAAATAATGAGAAAAAAGAATGGCATCGGCATGTTTGTAAGTCGACCAGTCAAAGTTTTAAGCCAGCTCTCCAGCGCTCTCCTCCAATGGTAAGATCATGCCTTAATGTCGCTGCCGGCTGGCTGCCTTGCTGGGCTCAGAATGTTCCCCATTTTTACATGGTATTAATTATAATAGGCTACTGTAGGCTACTCGCTACTGTATTGATCTCATCATGAATGACATGCCTCAGTACTGAACGTCCATCATGCCAAGTGGCAACTAACTCCAGATGTCCCGCGAATCATTTTAATATTTTTGACGACATCATCAAATGAACCATTCATACTAGTATAGCCAACGAAGAAGGATTTAGGCTACCTTATGGTTGAAAATTGAAATAGCTACAGTACATGTCCAGAACAAATCCATTCCCCAGCCATTCAGACAGACGACAGTGTATTAATAATACAAAAGAGGACTTCCCCTCAATCAATGCAGCTCTGATAAAAAATATCGGATATAGGTGAGTGAGCAATTGTCCAATAGAAAGGGCCGCGGCTCAGCGGTCCAGGCACCTTGGCCGGTAGTCCGAGTCTAACAGTGTGCCGTGGGTTCGACTCCCGACAGCCTTTACTGCATGTCACTCCCCCATCTCTTTCCCCCATTTCCTGTCAGCCTACTGTATGGCTCTATAAAAAACAAAGGTGAAAGCCACAAAGAAAACGTAAATCGCATTTACTATGAAAACTAAGATTTCCCGTCAGTTCGTTGGTCTGTCACCCCAGGCATGACCATACAGTATATAGTGATGCCTCATGACATCACGTGACATCATCAGGGACGGAGATCCCTAGCCTGGTTAATAAACCAGACCGAATCAGCCGTTGGCAAAAACAAATTGCCTACCGGCGGATTTCGGTCTGGAGAGGCTCAATTGTACGCCCATTTTCTACACACGAGAACGTGTGCGCCCAATAGGGACACGGTATGCAATATGGGCGGGCTTTGGTACAGTGACGTTCAATGCTTGAGACCTTTGACTGACAGTAGCTCTGACCAATTGCGTCAAAGAGAAAATGTTTCCCTGGAAATGAAATCCAAGCTGAGCCTCCCCAGACTAATATCCCGCGGATCCGTGCGATATTAGTCTGGTTTATTAACCAGGCTAGGAGATCCCCACGTTTTTCACCTGAGGTAAAATATTTCCTGTTTGCCTTATATGGCGTGAAATGGGCGTGGATGTTCTATTACACGAGGCGGCACCAGGTGAAACGCATGGGAAAGAGGCGAAATGAGCTTCAGCCGCAATACGCACAGATGAAGGCAGGTACGCCACCTTAGGAAATTTCGTTCTGGCCCATTATTATGCTGAATGCTAGTACATATATGAGAGTGTCTCTTGTGTAGACACACAAGCACAGACCTGCATATAATGTACTATGAATAGAACATTCAGATAGATTAAACGTACAGTGTAAGAAAAACAATCCATTCAGGCCTGAGTCAACTCATCACCTTTTATTCTGAAAGCGGAATAGCACTTCTGCTTGTAAATCTGTGCTTGTCACCAGCCCTGTTTGTTTAAGAGGTGACGATAAATTAATTGAAGGTGAGCTCATGAAAGCACACCTTGTGTAATAAAGGTAAATGTATAGTTGAATTAAGCTCCTTTGAATGAATCCCGTCTGTTGTATGCATTGCAGACTCTATGCTGTCAGTCTTGTCAATTTGCAGTATAATTGGAGATATTTTATCTTCCTTATCTAACGTGTGGTTGTCACCTGCCATGTTTGTTTAAGCAATGAGAAATTGATTGAAGGTGAGTTCATGAACACCTGTCATCGTCTTGTGTAATCAAGGTAAAATGTAGTTGAAGCCATGGTTCCATTTGCTGGGTAAAAGTATAAAGGGCTTAAAGGAGAAGGCCACCCAAAAACGTTTTTAATTTCAATCAATCAATTACATACCATACCATGAAGCCTTGAATTCATTGAGATTTTAGTTTATGTCACATTCCTGAGTCAATAATTTGATGACCGGCGGAGTCTCCGGTAGGAGACTTAATTGAGTCTCCTATACTGACCGATGACCCGGCCATTGAATTATTGGCTCAGGAATGCGACAAAAACAAAAAGTCTGCATGAATTTAACTACTCTTTTTAGTGGTTTAAGAAATCCCCCCACGTTTTTTGAGGGGCGCAATGCCCAGCTTTCCTGGTCTGTGTGTGTGTGAACACAAACATTGGCTTGTGATTGGCAGTGATCACCCCATAGCGATGATTGGCTGAGCAAAGTACATAAAAGGGTGTAAGCTCACTTAAGCTGCAAGAAATGCCTTGTCCAGGCGTCTCTTCCGGGTTTTTAAACAGCTGATGGATAGAAATGACGCTTGTGTGCGGCTGCACGAACAAAAAAGATATGTCAAAACTAGAACATGTATTGCGATCAACTGTAAAGTGTCCATGCCGACACAGGTCAGCATATCGTTAAACTGAGTAGGTTTACATGAAATCACCCAAAACATGTTATTTTCACATCTAGCATGCTTGTTCGGCAACTATATGTCTGTGTTTCCCAAGGTGTTCGATTTGGTGCAATCAACATGCAATTAGACTTTCATCAAAAGATAGGAGAACTAGAAAAAGTGCCCTTCTGGGAACAGGTGGAACCAGGAGGATAGGAGTGTGTGTGATGTTTGGCAAAATGTTTAGAAGTATTATAAACATGTTTTGTGTGTGTGTGTGTGTGTGTGTGTGTGTGTGTGTGTGTGTGTGTGTGTTGTGTGTGTGTGGTGTGTGTGTGTGTGTGTGTGTGTGTGTGTGTGTGTGTGTGTGTGTGCGTGTGTGCGTGCGTGCGTGCGTGCGTGCGTGTGTGTGTGTGTGTGTGTGTGTGTGTGTGACACTGTGACTTGACGTTACTCTGACGGCAGCAATAGGTGTAAGATGATTTTTGAGTGGTGCAACCACTCCAATAACCAGCAATGTCCCTATGTCCTAACCTATGTCCTGATGTTTAGAGTACCAATAGGGGGTGCTGTTGCACCACTCGCTTCAGACTGGTCTGATTTTTGGATTACCGGTAGTCTGAAATACCAAGAGTTTGGCCGGTACAAATGTCATTTAGGGGACCGGACGTAGAAGTTTGGCAGGAGGTATCTGCCAATCTTCGTGATCAATCAGCCTGACAGCACCTGTGCGGCCTGGCTAAAGGATCGACACTACAAACACTCCTGTCTCTGCCAATGACAATGCAGGCGGCAACTACCGGTACACACCACAGTGCATGCAGGAAGCCTTGATGGGATGCATTAAGGAAAGGTTTAAGGAACCAAGGGCTGGGAAGGAAAGTGACATAATTGACTTACCTAAACACTACCCAAGCTGAGAGGAACTCGCTGCAACTAGTTGTAGCAGATCTCCCTGCCATGGACACAATCTACACACAGCGCTGTAGGAGGAGAGCACAGAGCATTCTTAAGGACTCTGAGGGACTCAGGACACAAACTGAGACACCACAAGGCCAGAGAGCATCTCCACCCACACAACACGCATCTCGAACAGATTCTTTCCCTGCCACTGTGCGATTAGTTTAACTTTAGATTAGCGCCTTTATTCTGAAAACGTCCCTGGTAAAAGTAGTGTTAATACTCACCTGAATCCACGAGGAAGGGTGAAATACCGATACTTACTTGAACACTGTGTGCATTCTCTCCTGCTCCTGATCCCCTGTGAAAGAAAAAGTGAATAAATACGCCAATGTGAAAGGGGCATTCTCTTCCTATTAAAATCTCATACTATTAATCTATTCACTTTTTCTTACAGCCCATAGTGCATTGCGTACATGTGTGCATAAGTTCCTCTTTCTCTTGCTGTGTTGCCAGTTTTGCAAGAGAAACAAGTGGCCGGGTCTATGAAAACAAGCACAAATGAAAATAGCTGATCTACAAGCTCACAGCGACACATTGTGAGGTTGTACGTCCGTTATTTAAAAACACATTGAGAATAAAGCACTTGCAATAATTTATTTGCAAGTGACTTTACAGAAAAAACAAGTCAAAGGTTGCTTAGAATAAGCAGACGTGGCAACACGGCCTGAAGGAAGCAAAGCATACACAAGGAGCCCCAGTACCTTGGCGGGGAAAAACGTGGATTAATAGTAATTCATGTTAAAGGTTAAAGGGGTCTATTGGCCAAATAATGTGGTTGAGAAAAAAAGACAATTGCATCAACTTCATCTCTCCATCATTGAAATGGTGATTGTAGGATTTGATATAGGAAGTGTGTGTCTGCGTCAGGGGTTGGGGCAACTAAGATATATAGGGGAGAGTTAAAAGAGAGTGTGTGTGTGTGTGTGTGTGTGTGTGTGTGTGTGTGTGTGTGTGTGTGTGTGTGTGGGGGGGGGGGGGGGGGGGGGCAGTGGAATGAAAGGCCTGTGGTCTGGGGTGGGGCTCTTTGGGGCTCTGATCCAACACCTGCAGATGGAGACCTGTTTGATGTGTTGCCTGCTCACCCACCTGGCTCACAGCACAGTTGATTGATGACACATCTCTGGCGCTATGGCTTTACACGTCGATGCAGACAAAGTATGCCAGAGAGAGTGTTCCAGCCCCAGCCCGAGAAAGAGACTGAACAGAGCGCAAAGAATGTGTAATGAGGGGGGCAAAAAAAGAACCACCAGTGTGACTAACTTATTCACAGATTACAGTAACAGCTGAATATCACCAGGGTCATTCAACTCCTATTCGACTCCTATTTCTAGTAAGATAACTCATGATATCCCCATGGCTTGTTGAATTACTGAAATTTGTATGCAGGTTTTTTTTTTTTTTACCACTTGAATCCACTTGCTGACCGGCTGTCAGGGGCTGTCAGGGGTTTATATGTGACCATACCATTAACACCCTATATTAGGCAAGATTTGTATATTTTCATTATGCTTTATGTAGCATGTGACATGTCAAACTAGAGGGCTTTTATGATTCTGAATCCATTCCAAGCATTAGTTTTGCACAAAAAACACTCCTTGGGCTAAAAAAGTCCATAGCCACTTGCCCAAATGTGCCCAAAATGTGCTGATCTCATCACATTTGTGACGAGATTTGTATCTCGGGATGCCGGGCATGGCATCGTTTGCAAAGGTAAGCTAATCTCGTTCTCTTGGGGGCGGCGCTTAACCAGTTAATGGTAGGCTATATGGTCACATATAAACCCTATAAAAAAAATTGCTCAATGCTGACAGCCGGTCAGCAAGTGGATTCATGAATGTATACAATATTTTAGGCCAATAAAAAAGACCAAATTTTACACTTTAACAAAAGAAGCCTGTTGGCGCTGCCGGACTACAATGCTTTCCTGTTATTTTTCATTGAGTCAAGGCTTGTCTTCCCAAACATGAGTAATCTCTATACAGCCCAAGCAGCACCCAGGGCGCAGTGGAAACCGTCCAAGCATATTTCACAACAACATATGGCTGTGTGTACGTGTGTGTGTGTGTGTGTGTGTGTGTCTGTTGTGCACACGTGCATGTGCGTCTCTTGAGTGTCTCATGTCATGAGTATCTTTAGTAATTGCGCAAGATTTCAGATTATACGTCATTGCGACCTTAGTCAACACATTCCAGGCATGCATGGTAGGTATGACTGGAGCAATAATGTACCTTATGTACTAAGTGTGAAGAAAAGAACATGCTATTTGTCAATCATTAGCTTGTGCCTGTAGTCATAGTCATAACCATAGTTGTATAATGTGACTATAGTCAGAGGTGCGGTGCTCATTGTGCCCTCTGGCACAAAAACAATATTCACTATAATAAAAGTATTTGCGTGAAGGCTTGTATTTGTACAGTAATGTGTAATCAGTGTTACTAACGTAAGAAAAAGTCTCATCTGACAATAAGTACAGGATGTGATGAGCGTCCTGTAAGTCTTGTACATGAGTAACATGCTACTTCTGTTTACTCCATATTTTGTGACATCATGCCTTTGCCCAATCATTCTTATAGTTCACACACAGTGCAATCCTCTGTATTCATTTAACTCTATGAGAGTGTGCAAATTAAGGAACAGAGTGTGCAGCACTCTGTTTTCATGATAGCATGAACATGCATCTCATCCTATGTACAGTACATGGACATTACTCTACCGTACTCTCAAAACCTAGAATCTGCATCACATCCACTTTACTGCACAGCCTAATCCAAAATGGTGCAAACCTGACACCCCCACAAAATGGACATGGTAATTGCTGCCTTTTATGGCAGCAGAGCCTGTACGTCTTCTCACACACCAAAAGGCCCACAATAGGACTCAACCTAACTGGACTGAATGTGCTAAATAAGTTCATAAAATCCACCCACATGACACAAGACAAGCACGATAAGGACCTTTATAGCTGTGAAACTTGGCTGAGCTGGGAGGCTGTTAACTCCATTTATTTATTTGTTTGTTTGACAGCTGGTGGCATATTGTACCAGAGGGACTGGTTGTCTGAAAGAGGGCAGGGGTGACGGTATGGACGGAATGAAATAGAAGAGAGAGAGAGAGAGAGAGAGAGAGAGAGAGAGAGAGAGAGAGAGAGAGAGAATCAGGGTAGAAAAGAGTGGGCGGTTGGGTAGGCGGTTTTGGCACTGCTGAATACTTCTTGTATGTTACTCACTTCTGGTAAATTAAAGCTATGCCTTTTTAAATTGCTTCATCCACTCTCCATCCAACTTATCAGTTGTGAAAATGTACTCATAGATGTTTCTGTAAGTGTAGCAGGGACACACTACATCAGGCTAACATGGGTCTGTGTTACTGGCACCTTTCCATGGGAAGAAAATAGATAGGAGATAATAGCAGTGAACGTGTGTACATGTTTGTGCGTGCGTGCGTGCGTGCGTGTGTGTGTGTGTGTGTGTGTGTGTGTGTGTGTGTGTGTGTGTGTGTGTGTGTGTGTGTGTGTGTGTGTGTCAACTATGCAGTGATGAATACCAGATGCTGGCATTTCCTTTGTTGGAGCAAGCAAGTTCAGAACTCACCGAATCACTCTACTCCCCTCCCACATGGTCGAATACTTCCACACACACACCCACGCATGCTCGAGAATCCCTGCCTATACTAATCCTCCTCCATCCAGGGCTTAATGGTGGACAGAGCTGCTGGCTAATTCAATCTTGGCTGCTATTCCTCTGTTTTGCTGCTCTTCCTATGTTCTTTCTCCCTTGTCCCGTTTTTGAGTGGTGCAACCACTCAGTTCACACGGGTGTGAATTATTTTCTCCTCCCCACTACTTTTCTCTGCAGTCTGCAGCACACCGTAATCTAATCATTGATAGTGAAGGTCATTATGGGTCACATGATCTGGCCTGACAGGACGAGAGGAGAGTTGATCTCATCTGTGACGTCAGCCCCGACCTGTTCCCGAGGAGAACGTGTGCCATCCTTCTCCTGAACCTCCTCCCTGTCACACGCTTAAAATAGCCCTCTGTCCTCACTGACGACGTCATTCACCATGTCTCCCTTTAGCCCCCCCCTTGTTCTCTCTCTCTCTCCCCTTGCTGTATTTCCTTCTCTCCTTCCATCCACCCTCCCTCTGTCTCTCATTCTCTACCTCATCCTCCCCCTAACTTGGTTTACATTGACCCCCTCTGACCCCTCACTCTCTCTGTGTTTGTATTCCTTGATAAGAGCAGAAAATCCATAGCTAAGAGTTCATCGTCCATTAGACCACTGGTCTATATCAGACAGCAATCTTTCCTGTAATGCTGGCATTCAGAGGATGCTCCCAAGCAGCTTTAGACGGGAAGCATCCGAAGGGGATCCTTCTGTATTGCCATATTAATGTTTTGGCAAAAGCATGTATGATGAGAAAGGTGTTTCTGCAAACAGTAGTTTGTAGCCTATATGCATAAAGTGAATGGCAAAGCGAGTGGCAAATCGAGTGGCAAAATTAGTGACAAAGTGAGTTTAATGTCATTTATCGTCGTTTAATATCAAATACAACTTTTCTGTTTGGATGTCAAGGCCAGAAACCAAGAGAACCACGAAGATGCTCCTTTAGCCTACAAAATACATCCCTGGACCAAAATACTATCATCATTTCTGAGAAGATTTCTTGAAAACAGCATATTTTTATTGACATCTAGTTAAATATTTACTATGAGTGGGGTGGAAGCACACATTCCCTCTGTGTGATTCACACAAGGGGAAGGACGTTGACCCTCCATATAACTAACGATCAAAGGAGAGGACCAAATTCAAAGTCTATGCAGAGGGAAAGTAGCATTTGATCAGCCTTGACAGCCCAACCACCCACGGGTGGGCAGCCCTAACACTCTATACTGCTTATGGGAAAATAATTCATCCACTCCAGAATAGAGCAGTAATTCTCAACCTTTACAGGCAGTGCCCCAAAACAATCGTATTCAATAAGCACTTGGAGTGTAGTTTACTGTAGGAGTTTTAGGCATTCAATTTCGTTTGACTCGGTTCCACACAGAAATTGTGAAAATCTACAAGATTGGCTATTGCCTCTTGCTTATCATTTGATACTTTGGCCAATGTTTGACCAGGCTTCATAGTATACCTTTGTTGACTACTTTTAATGTAGTATTACTTTCACCTATTTTTTTTGTGGTGCAACCACTCCATTACACAGGTATGTGTATCCCTGGGTCTGTCCCAGGGTCCCTGGGTCTGTTTGTCTGTCCCTGGGTCTATCTGTCCAAGCACGAAAATAGCTTGGTTGGTAACTCTGTCATTTCTCGACCGTTTCAGAAGCGGGGTGGCTCGCCGGAACCGGGCCAGCTCCGTGGCCGCATTTCTGGGAGTCTGGATGTTCCAGGGACCCCCACACAGTAACTCTGTCATTTCTCGACCAGTTTGGACGCGGGTTGGCTCGCCGGAATCGGGCCAGCCCCCTGGGCACGTTCCTGGTGGTCTGGATGTTCCGGGGACCCCCACATGGTAACTCTGTCATTTCTCGACCACTTCGGAAGCGGGGCGGCGCGCCGGAACCGGGCTGGCACCCTGGCCGCGTTCCTGTGGGTCTGGAACTTCCGCGGACCCCCCGGGGACCCCCACACAGAGTTGCACCACTCACTTCACACAGGTGTGATTTTTAGGTATTAAAAAGGTTTAAAATGGTAATTTCAAAGTTATCTGGTTCAATGTCATGTTCATTCCCTGAACACCAAATCTCTTTGGCAAGAATAGCAGATCTATAAGCTCACAACGGACCACAACGGGACCCGTTATGAGCTTGTGGATCGTCTATTTTCAGCAAATGTTCGCATATTAACACGTAAGCCAAAACTGGGATCCTAGGGTTTAAGTGGTTAACTCTTAGGATTTCACATTGTAGGCTACTCACGTGTCCTAGCATAGGACAGGTGAAAGGCAAAAGGAACTGACCTACTCTCTTCTAGATTTTACTCTGAGGGATCTATTCTACAAAGGCTATCTTACTCACACCCCAATACATTATATATGACAGTAGGCTCCGAGGCAATCATTCTTGTTCACTATTATGGTATCACATTTGCAATAAAGATACCACTTCAAACCCTAAATGCAGCCAGCAGAACACATTAAAGCATAATAAACTGAACCCACTTGTTCTATCCCGTCACTCAACATCATTGCTAATGCTCATCAACATGCCCAACAAGTATACAAGAGCATAATCCAGTTGAGAAGTAACCTTTCCTTGCCTGGCTCAGTAGACTTTGGCTATGTTTAGTCATGTCTTTTAGTTCTGTCGAATGTTACTTGATACAGGCAGTCAACCACCCATGGGTTCACAGTTAATTAGTCAGTTGTGTGTCTATTTACACTGTGCCAGCTGACATATGGTGTTTATTACTTGTTAAAGCATGCTAATGTTGCAGTATAATGACAGCACAAAGAATAAAGTTCATGAAAACGTGCAGAAACAAGAAACAAACAAACAAAACAATGGGAACACTTTGTTTAGTGCTATTGCAGTTTTGAGTTTCAATGTCTAGCAAAATCTGTTATTTTCACATAAGCAATTACTAATACTAATTAGACATGTGTTACATTTTTTAAATGGCGGATCTAATTTCAGAATGGAATACTTATATATATTTATAATGACATAATATATTTTTCCATTTGAGACTGAAGTCTAGGTATACAAAGCCTGTCGCCTTGCTTAATCCTTTTGATAGATAAGAAGTGCTACTACACTGGTATCCATTTATCTGACCTTTTCAGATCTTTGGAAAAGCATTTTGGAGTTCTATTTGGAGTCCTGGAATGACCCCTTCTCACAAGTGTCCACGGGTAGCAATTAAGAGCCTGTGGTCACATTTAGGGATAGTCTGGCTTAGGTTCAACAGTCACTCACATTATTCAGACAGATACTGTATACACACACACACACACACACACACACACACACACACACACACACACACACACACACACACACACACACACACACACAAAAACATGCTCAGTTTGTGTGACAGCACAAGATCATATCAATCCTAAATTGTACCTGAACGACAATATCTGATTTTCAAATGAGCATATGACCATGTGCATATACATATGGGACTTGAGGGAGTGCGGTGTCCACCGTCGGCTAGTTCCAATATCCAGTTGTCCAGAACTGCCAATCCAACCAATATGCCCATATAAACTGATGACATCAGGGATCTCCATATATGGGCATAAAAGGGACAAGGACTGACAGATACCGATATCTATATATATCTATATCTACGGGCATAAAAGGGTACAGCGGGTTCCCTGACAAAGCCCCTGGCCGACACTATGACTTAAACATATTGGTCGGATCGGCAGTGCGAATATACTGTATATATAAACTCAGACAGATTACAGAAACTAAACTATGCACTGAAATATTACACAGGGTTAATTGCTGCAGGGAGTGAGACGGAAGGTGAGAGGCAGACGAGCAAAGGAGATTGGGTGGCATATGGGGGTTTTATAATATTATAATATTGGCTTGACCCATGAGGACGCATGCCAGTGGGAATCATCAGCAGCATTCTCTTACTACACACAGACGTAGTCGGGCAGATTCTCATGGACAACAGGTCACGGCTTTCACCCGTTCAGTAGTCTATATTAAGAATAAGAACGTGTCCAGTAGGCCACACACACACACACACACACACACACACACACAC
The DNA here is from genome assembly GCF_964188405.1 of Protomyctophum parallelum. Lineage (NCBI taxonomy): Eukaryota > Metazoa > Chordata > Actinopteri > Myctophiformes > Myctophidae > Protomyctophum > Protomyctophum parallelum. Next base: position 37,442,157 of record NC_139701.1, read on the forward strand.
ACACACACACACACACACACACACACACACACACACACACACACACACACACACACACACACACACACAGTCGGTCATATTGGTGGTATGACGTAGATGTAGGGTTTAAAGAGGTTGGCGGTTTGTATGATGTCCCATTGTTGGAATCCAGGGTCCCGCGTCACAGCTGGTCCAAGTGTGTTGAAGGGAGCTATGCCTGCCCGCCTGACTTCAGTAGCCTAGTTGGAAACTATCTAGATGTCATATTTTCCTAGTGCTCCAGTGGAGAGGCACCTCTGTGGGGAGTAGACAGGGTCAACCTGACCTTTGTGGTAGCTGGAGCCTGGAAGGGCAAGGTCTCTGGAGTCTGGATTATAATTAACATGAGTATCATTGAAAAAACACATGTACGTAGATCATCAGCAAGCATATTACGTCTAGGTATTAACAGATCATGCATATGCTTTTTTTCTCTCGTCATGATAAGCAGGCTAAGCTGATCCTAATGTTGGACAAAAAAGTAATAAGGTTGGTGGTTAAGCCTCACCTTATTAATAGCCTGGCCTAACTCAAAGTCCCAACCTTACACCAACACGCAATGCCTCCGGCCAGACATTTTGTACTGTTCTGTTTGTGGGCAATGTCACTCGTCCCTCAGTTCACTTTAGTTTGGTGTATTGACAATGGAAGGTGCTCAAAACAAATGGTGCTATGCTATCACAAATGAAAACAAGTGGGGGCTGGGGGGGACCTCTGTTACAGGTATCCAAATTGCCTCTCATGGTGCACTATCACAGCAAGCCCTCATGCCAAACTCTGGTATATAGTAGGCCTAACCAAACAGCTCACAGAGAGGATTGTGTGCACATCTTATGCCTGTATTCAAAGCATCAAGATGAGAATCAAGGAGCAAAAATAACTTCTGCACACTTCTTTTCAAGCTCCACTGCAGCAAAAAAAAAAACTCTTATACCGGTTTGTGTTTTCCGCTTTGTTTTGGTCCCCCCTGATTGTTTTTAGTCTCCTCAGTCGCTATGAGTTGGAATAAAAGATGGATATACCATATACCAAATACCATACGGGGCACAGTCGGTAGTGCTGTCGCCTCACAGCTAGAAGGTCCTGGGTTGAGGGGAAAGGAACTGGTCGAAATAACGTGTTCCTTCCACGTGCTACGTCCGGCCGGGGAAACTCTCCCCTGTCAGGTGAAAAGAAGCAGCTTGGACTCCTCATGCATATAAGGAAGCATGTGGCCAGTCCGCTGCATCCCAGGTTGGCAGAGGAAGTGTAGCGCCCAGGATTACATTAGATAATTGACATTGGGTGAAAAAATGGGTTGCAAAATCGTGGGATAGAAATGTAGAATAAATAAAAAAAGATGGATATACCAAACAAACTAAGTACTTCAAGAAACGTGTCGGATTCGTACACCGCATCAAGGCTTTTATTGGGTAGGCCCTAAAATGATCACAGGAATCCTGCCTGATGACTACAAACCAGTGACTACAACATGGCATAAGTTACCATCCACTCCCGACCGGATCATAAACCCAGGCTAAGTACCCAAGGCATACAGGAAATAGGCATGAAAGGGAGGATTAATCACACCCCTTTTCATGTCCGTTATCACATGATCTACCTCCCTTTGCTCTATGAACTCTGATCTGTAACCTCCACCATAAAAAACAATTTACAAAGGTAAAACATGAAGTCTGTCCAGTCCAGGCAGTCACATTTGGAATTCATTTTAATCTTGTTTCATCTTCTCCCTGTGGCGGTTGGAAAGTTTGAAAACATACAGGACAGGTGGCTGATGGAATACGCTGACAAGAGGAAGGGTTGAAGGTGTTTCTCTGGTATCACTACACATTCTCAATTCCTCATTTGGCATGTTGGTGCACACATAAACCATGTCTGGACGTAGCATTCTACTAAGGGCAACAAGGAGGCAGGAATACACCACTCATTTCTCTGAATGAAACCACTTCAACCCTATACATTTTGGCAATTTGAAAATAGTATACAAGCTCACAATTTGAAAACTTGTGAAATGCCAAATGGGACATTCTGCATAATGAGTACGTTCTACTAAGTGTAGCCCCCAGCCAACACCTGTTGGTCTGGCGAGTGGGAGCCCCGGGTTCAATCCCCGCTTCCACTTAATGCTACTATCTGGCGTAGTCGGCAGGCCGGGAGCAGGACGTGGAGCGTGATATCCTTGTGTGAGGGACATGAGGGACATCGTTTGCGGCGGTCCGCGGTGTGAAGTGACTGGGGGGGGGGGGGGGGGGGGGGGGGATTGTAGCCCCCAGCCAAGACCCAGCCTGCAACAGCTCTTCCAATCGGGCTCAGCCCTATTGACACGTGTTGGTCTGGCGAGTGGGAGCCCCGGGTTCAATTCCCGCTTCTGCGTAATGCTACGTAAGTGAATTTAGAATTCCTTGTAACAGAGTATTTCTACATTGCTGTATTGATACTCAAGTAAAACATTCGAGTAATCTTTCCACCACTGACCTGACCTCAATTCACTCTTCCATGAACTGTGTGTGTTTATAGCATGGCCTTATCTCACCTTGCCCTGACACTCCTAAAGTTGAAATCTCCTATTTCCACACACCTTATCCAGGTCCTCAAATGGCAAATTTACACACTCAAACGAACGCACACATGTGGCATGTGTGCATATGCTTATGCACACACAGTGACACATGCACGCACGCAGTATACAACAGCGAAGTCCCACCCTACCGCTGCACTTTTCTCAACCCTCTAGTATGTGACACCTCACACTGGAATGTCAAACTGCCACAAACTCCATTGTCAGCAGTGCGGGAGAAAGACATGCATATTTTACACACATACCGTATGTCCCAGCCAAAGGCAGCCTAATGTCATGCTTGTCGTTCTCCATCACTAACACACACATTCATACACCGATTGCGGCGGAAGCCATGCAAGGTACCAACCAGCACATCGGGAGAAATTTGGGGTTCAGTGTCTTGCCCAAGGACACTTCGACATGTAGACAGGAGGAGCCGGGATTCGAGCCGCCGACCCATGGATCATTGGACGACCTGCTCTACCTCCTGACTCACAGTCTCACACACGCACGCGCGCACACACACACACACACACACACACACACACACACACACACACACACACACACACACACACACACACACACACACACACACACACACACACACACACACACACACACACACACACGCGCGCGCGCGCACACACACACACACACACACACACACACACACACACACACACACACACACACACACACACACAATGCAATCTTGGTTCAATGGAAAACAAATATTTGTCCTGCCATTGTGTTCCCTTCCCATTTGTGTGTCAGGTCTTTGTTCTCCATGCATCCCTTTATCTACGTTGCCACTGACCAGAGACAACATCATTGTTGGCAATAAGTGCACAATGTAATCCACACCTGTGAAGTAAAGTCTTTGAAAAACAAATACATGGATGAAGTCCTTTGGTGTAGTCACTGAATGAACGAAAGAATGACGGAATAATGATCATCAAAGGATTGAGAAATGGGAGGGGGGGGGGGGAGAATCCCCCTGGGAACAAATTCAGGATATGGAATAATTCCAAGCTCAATTAATGCAAACCCGATTACATTTTAGACGCTTATGCAAATGTTTTCCACCTGGGCTCCTTCTAGGAAGTGGTTGAGCAACAGAACACATGACAATTTGGGACACGAGTGTGTCTAATGTAAAGACTGGACGCTAGACCGGCATGTAGACCAGAGGCCGATTCTAAGTTTTGTGAAAGATTCCACATTTATATTCAAAATAATAAAAATCACACTTGTGTGAAGTGAGTCATCATTCTCATCATCATGAATCATCATACTTCACATTCCGTGCTCAGCCAATCAAATCGTCACTATGTGGTAGTAAAAGAATAATGTTGCTAAAACAAAATCTAAAATGATAGAAATGCTATCCCGGATTGAAAGGAAGCGGTCTAAATAGGCTAGCTAGGTGTTTCATGGCAACAATCAACAGCTTCATGTCATTTCACCATAGGTTGTGGTGGACTTTGCAGTACTGTGGGCCAAAATTATAATTTGGTCTGTTGATAGGTACTGTATTTTGTACCATTTATGAACACATGCACTTGACTTGTCTATACATTACTTATCTTTGTGCATATGCGCATACATGCACACAGTCACATAAGCGCACAAAAGCACTCTATTAACCCACAAAACACTCACAGTGGAATGATTACCTGCCTTGCCACTCAGGGGCCATTTGCTGTTACCACAAAGCTGATTATCTCACGCCTGCAGAAGGCTGTGTTTGCGGCTTTGCAATTTTCTCTGAAATACCCACATCTATTTGTAGAAATGTTACCTTGCTGGGCTGGCACAGGCTGCAGCATGTTTGTGTCTATGCGTGTGTGTGCCTGCCTGCGCGTGTGTCTGTGTTTATGCATGCGTTTACCTGTGTGTGTCGTTTCTGTTTGGCCATGTGTGTGCTGGTGTGTGAAGTGTGCTTTGGGGCGAGTGGGTGGGTGTTTGTGCAGAGAGGAAGGATGGAAGTATGGAGAGATGGATTGGAAGGATGACACAAACAGGGTAGAGAGGTAGGAGGCTAGTGTCAGGGCCCCAACTCCCACTCCCAGGCTGGATGCAGTATCTGACAGCTGACTGAGAGTCTGCAGGCCCCCTCTCTACAGTCTCACCAAAAGGTCAGCACTTCAATCAGCCCCACTCCCTCCTTCCATGTCTCTCTTTCCCTTACCGCAGAACAGCTCACATATAGCCCCCCTGATGCACTGAAATCCTCAGTGTTACTCTAAACTCAGAGTTTACAACCGTATACATTTGTATACAGTGTATTATACATTTGTACACTCAAAGTAAAAAAGAAATCACACACGTGTGAACTGAGTGGTGCAATCCCCCCCCCCCCCCCCCCCCCCCCCCCCCCCTCTCTCTCTCTCTCTCTCTCTCATTAGAGACACAGCACTACCCCTCTCACTGTTTCTGGCGCCCCCTACTGCTATTATTAAGTCACATACTGGTGCTCACTTATGTACATACAAACAAACAGGTACACACACAGGTACATACACACACAGGTGCACGGACATTGCTGCTTGTAGGAGTGGTTGCACCACTCAAAAACAAGCAAATGATGCATTTTGCAGTGATGTGTGTGTATTCATGTGTGCGTTTTTCATGTGTACTAGTTTTCTAGTATTGACTACAATACAAAACTAATTTCAAGATTCCTTTCTATACACGAAAGGGGTAATTCTGGTGTCCTTCAGTGTATAGAAAGTCATATTTGACTCATCTACTGAAGCCTTTTTAATGTTCCAACCCTTTAATTTTCCCTCCAACACATCTAAGCCATCTTTACTTACTTACTCTTTACTTCCAGACACCAAACACTTTCGATATCCGGGCTTGCCATAGGCAAAACACTTTCTCTGCAGATTAAAGATGCTGCTCATAAATTACAGGGTTTGTACTGTAGGATATTGTCAAGTAATGGTTACAGATGACTTACCCACTAGGCTGTCTACAAAATAATGTATAAACTGTAAAGTATGAATTTTGCCTATTGTAGTTGCCAGACTGCATATCATTAGTGTCATCTAAATAAAATGACTAAATAAAATATATTTTTTGATAATGGTAACAGTCAAAATCCAAAAAGCTTCTGTGTTCATTTAACAGTGTCGAGAGTTAGAAATTGGACACTTTGTAACACTGAGTTACAATACAGTGACTCACAATGCCTTCTGTATAGGCAGCAGGTTTGGTTAGTCATACAGCATTTTTGGCAAACATCCCATTGCTGTTTTTAAGTTATTAATGACGGCCCCATCTGTCATCGTGCTTAAGTTTGTCCCGATGTGACACGGAAGTTTGTCCCCATGTGTAATGTAAGTTTGTTTGGATGTGTAACGTAAGTTTGTCCCCATGTGACACGTAAGTTTGTCCCCATGTGTAATGTAAGTTTGTCAGGACAAAGAAACTGCCGTGTGATCGTGAGCTTCTTCTCATTCCACAGCAAAGGCTTTTTAGGGACACCCACAGCTGTCCCATACTGATGCAGCCAGAGATCCCTGATGTGGGCCCCCAGCCAGGCCCATATCATTTTCTTTCTCTTATGACAGCTTGAGCTGCAGACGCATCACTTTATTGGCTTCATGGCTTGAAAATGTATACATTTTCAGCAACACCAATATTGTGCAACAAAGTTTATACTGTTTTATACTCAATATACTGTAGGTTACAAATTATTATGATGAAACTAGTCTTAATTTACTAAACACCCCCTTGTAGTGCTGTGTTGACCGGTATTATTTTTTGCATCATGTATATGATTGGCCTATTCACTATTAAACTAGAAAAAGTGGCCTTCTGGGCACAGGTCTCCACCAGGATAGGAATGTAGGACATTGCAGCTTGCCTTCATCTGGTGGTTGGATAAAAGGGCAACAAAAGTAAATTATCCACAGATCCGTGCAGTTAGAGGTAAAAACACTTTTCGGCCAGTTATAGCGCCACCTTGAGGCTGAGTTGAAATTGTTCATGTGGCATTTCGTCCTCGGCCTAGTGGGAATGTGCGTGCACAATTTCACGCGATGTGTTCATGATTTGCAGCATTTTGTTTGAAACTGAGCACTCCTGTGAACTTTGGAAGCCAATCTTAACCAATCAGGATGGAGTCTGAGAAATCTGAAAGACCGGTTTCGTTGAATGGCTCTAGAGAGACTGTGTACCAATTTGCGCGATGTTTGGACAAAATCTGTAGGTGTACTGTGCAAAAACTTGTTTTGCACAAAGCGGCCTCCTGGTGGCGCTATAACAGGCCGTTCTGGAAAGTTCGGGGCAGAGGTTCATCGTTGGCATCCAGGGAGTGTGTGTGCAAAATTTGGCATCGACCGGGTTAACGGTGGCCGAGATTAGCTGCTCACGGACACACACGGACGGACACACGGATGGACGGACGGAGTGCAAAACATACTCTCCCCCCATGCCTTCGGCCTGGTGGAGACAAAAATAAGTGATGAACAAGAGCCGGTCAGTGTTCCTCCTCTCCAAGCTCAGAACCACTGCTCTAGCAGCCATGACCACCCATGGAACAAAATATTTTGAGATGAGGGTCCGCAGGCAAATACATTTAATTGTATTGGCATGAAAACGTTTGAGCACCACTGATATAGCAACATACTGTAAAAAAAATAATCAGAAAACAGATGGAATGTAGAAGACATTTGTCGGTCTCAGGTCTGAATGAGTTAACAATGAATAGTCCAACTACGAGCTCTCACAAAGATGAGAGCTGACTGTGCAGCCAAGGGACCACTCAGGATGACACAATGCGGTGTCACAACATGCCATGTGTCATGTTCTCTTGGGTACAGACTGCACAACCTTTTAATTACACACCCTTCCACAGATGGATACGTAAAATCAGCATGAGTGGCTTTTGAGTAAGAGCACTTCTAGCTAATCCTTCGTCCATTTTATGTTGACGCATAGGAGCTCAATGCCTTTATCTCAATGCACAGCACTTGAGCACTTAGGTCAGAGTTCATTTATGAGGCACAGCGTTCATTATGTGGTTATTGTGGTTTTGACAAATTCCAGTGTTCAGTGCGCCCTTAATACACAAGGTTGCTAATGTAAAAAGTACAATTCTACATAAAATGCCTAAGGTGCTGGGTTAAACACCTAAATGTTAGACAATCAATTATAGTCGAACAACTACAGACTTAGTTTTATCCTTCGACTTCCTTATTATGCCCAAAAATGATTGGATATACAGGTTTTGTGGCAATTGTGGAAATATTAGACCTTAATTGTCGAATGTTTAAGCATGTTCTAATCATGTATACTTTAGTTTACCTACTTTACCTAACATTTTGGACAAAATAGCAAATTTTACATTGAGGTGCCCAGATATCCTATCCTGTTACTGTGTACTACAGTACAGTATATCCAAATGTCTATTAAAGTATCCACATTTTCCAAGGTGTGGGAAGAGATGGACATTTATAAGTGGCTGACTTCAGCTGAGAGAACAGAGCTAGCACATGGGAAGCACATGGTGCATTTGGGCCTTTTATTGTAGAGAGCACCATTATAACGAGGTGAAGGAAAGAGACTGGAATAGAGTTGGGTTTCAATGTACCATAAATCTGGATTAAAGAAGGGATGGCTTTGACACGGCTGTTTCATCTCACCTCTCTGGCAGGCGTTACAAACTCCTGTGTCTCCACAGGCCTTTAGACTGACTGATGTGTGATGAGTGATTGAGTGCAAGTATGAGTGCGCGGCTGGAAAGAGGGAGAAATGAAAGAGACAGACAGATAGGAAAGAAGAACAGAGAACAGGATGTGTGAGGTTTTCAGAATGCTTATTAATGGAAAACGAGTTAGATCCCAGTCTATAAATGGACCATCAGAAACATATGAAATGTGACCATCCTGAACCACATCTGCCACATGTATAAATCACATGTGTACTTGGTCTACTTATTGGACTGTTGTATTTTATCTCAGTTAATCTATTTTACTGTATAAACAAGGAATACTGGAGCGAGGTTAGAGGATCAGGTAGGTAGGTAGTGAGCTATGTATGAACTATGAACACAATCAACATCTATATATATCTATAAACACATTTTACAATGAAATAAGAGCATAGAGCACACACACATTTCTTGGGAGTTATGGCTGCTGGCCAGGATATACTCCTAATGAGGTGAGAAGCCAGAGACTGGCATGTATTCTAATAACCTCATAATAGTCTTAAAATAAACTAGGTGCCAGTTTCATCATCGTTATTATGGTTATGGCAGTGTTTTGATTTGAACGTGTACATTGAGTTAAAGCACACACACACAAACGGAGGGTTGTTAAACGCTCTGGAGCATTTTGACATTCAAAACAAAACCGGTTGTGGTTTCAGCTCCAGAAACCTCACGTGGAAGAGATGTTGTCGCCTCCTGGGGCGAGTCTGGCCTGAAACCTATAGTTATATGAAACTAGAGAAAAGGCCCGTTTTCCACAGGATGGCGTGCTCAGGGCCACTTTTCCTGGCATCGGCACAGAACCTGCAGGTCATCGCCTATGTATGACTCACACAACAAACATGCCCTTCTAGCACTGTACATTTAAAGAATATCAAGGGAGTGACTGCGGGCTCAATAACAACCCACAACAGATAAACCACCATGCAAGACTGCACAGTGACTAACATAACTTCTCATCAGTGGAGAGAGACACCTCAAAGACAGGAAGTTTCTTTAGCTAGGTCATGTTAAGACATCCAGTTGTTGCTACACGACAGATATTTGATGACTGAAGTACTTCCCTGAAATGGTGATTTGACAACACAACTCTATGACCCGCACATTAGACATAGGTTTGTTGGCAGTCTGCTACCACAGGAACACTTCACTGGCATGTACTGTATTAGTGTGACACAATCTATTGAATGGCAATTTGTAAATAGGGTAATCTACTGCCACCAAGTGGCAGAAAGCATAATCACTACACAGCAGCGATACTTGAACTTTTTTCCATCACATCACACAATAGGGACACCATTTGTTTTACCTGTGCTTTCGTCCCAATGTCGTCTGCTCAGTAGTTTTGCACAAACCTAAATGGAAATGTTGGGCCTGGTCTAAACCAGTTGTTGAAAGGGGGCACCGGCATACCATGCACGTCTCTTAATAACTTAAATATTTAATAATAAAATAAAGATTCATCATAGGTCCAGAAGTACATTTCCTTAAGTACTGTACTTAACTACAATTGATGTATTTTTTGTAAATAATATTGTACTTTTACTACACTGCAATTATTTGAAACCTAGATTTTGATTCTTAAAAAACCCACAGTAAGGCAACTACTTCAGCCCTGTATACGATTTGCAAAGAAACACCTTTTTGAACTTGTAGATCTGCTATTTTCTAAATACTTTTGTACATTTGAAAACCTGTGAAACAGGACATTCTGCATAATGAGTACTTTGTACTTGTGGTACTTTACGCACATTTTGATACCAATACTTTTTATACTCAGTATATTTTGAATATTGGATTTTCACTTATTTTCATGGGAAAATAAAGTGTTTTCCCACCGGTGACCAGAACCAACAACACCTACCTAGTACACACTGCCACCTTATCATTGATCTGTGCTCAACACATTTTCATCTTAGAACATGTTTACTATTGTGTCCAGTGTATAATTAATACACAAAGACGGTAAGACTAATAATGCAAAAACGGCTGCAGGATAATTCCAAATAAATTTATTGATAGTTTCATCCACTGTACAAAGCAAGCACAAACTTGCGGTTACTGACTTGACTGAGCTGAGAAACAGATAAACATGGACCGCTTTCAGTTCCTTCAAACCAACAAAAGGTTACCTAGAGGGGGGAAACACAGAATGGCCAAGTTTTACACACAAAAAATAAGACTAGTGCTTCATCAATTGACATTCTAGTCACATTTCAAAATATCTTGTCTTGAATTCAATGGCCTATGCTCCCAACATTGATCCTGCATCAAGAATGGTAGGCTTGCACTACACAAAATCATGAAAATGTACAGTTGAGGATGGAATTGGAAATTAACATTAAGACCCGATTCTACAAATGTCTTTTAAATCCTAAAGGTTTTCTGAATAACCTATGTTTCTATGTCAGTGGTGCTCAAACAGTTTAAAATAGTGGTTAAAAGCTATAAGGTGACACAGATGCATCCTCAGGTCTAAATGGGTTAAAGATGGAAAGCGAACACAACAGCATTGCTTTGAATTGTCCCATCAACGATGGCTGAGATGTCATACCACAGGAGTCTACTCCAGAGCCTTGACGATGGCTTCATTGGCCTCTATGCTGATCTGAACCTCTGCCTTGGCCTCTTCGCCGGACACAGTGGACATGTCGAGCTGGGCCTTCTCCAGGTTGGCCTTTGCAGCCTGAGGATTGACATACAGTACACATGAACATGAAACATTTCCACTTGAAACCACTAAAATGCAAATGTGCATTTTCTGGTCACAAGCCAAAGCCAACATCACCATCTACCTATAGCTTTTTGGAGAAAAAAAAGGAACCTTCCAATAATGGCTGGCAACCTGCCAATATGACTCGTATATTGGTAGGCTGGAAATACTTTTATTAAAAACTGGATATGCATGACGTGGACCAGTAATACTAAGAGCTCCAGTTAGAAGTCAAACATTATAACCTAGAATAAAGTAATAAAAATTAATCTTATTCAGTAATCAGGTCAAAGTTTTGTTTTGACTGAAGCATCTAATTTCTTAACTGTATCATAGGTCATGCGTATTGATTTTTTTGTATTTTTAAGAACGCTTCACCTTAGGGAGACTGGAGACAAACAACCACCATCTGTATTGAAATAATTCTATAAATGACTGGCCATAAGCTTAATGTTTCAGCAGTAAATCAAGATCAAGTTCAGACTAGACCTCCAACATGAACAAAGCCACCAACTAGAAAAATAATAAATACTGTACATAAACAAACCTTCTGGGTCTCGCCTGACTGCTAAAAATCAGAACAGCAAGGTCAGACAGGGAGGAAGAGAAAAATGCAAAGAAAGACACGCCTAGCAAATTCCCACTGCTTCTTTGCTCTGAAAAAGCCATTTGTCACAGTGGCGATTAGAAAGGAGAAATGCCAAACGTAGCTGGAAGTTAAAGGTCTCCCAGTGGGGATTTGACACATCTGCTATAATTCAACAGTGACTGACCTTTCTCTCCTTATTAACAGCACGGGCCCATGTGCATTGTCATCATGGAGTGGGGAGGAACGAGGAAATAATAACTCTTCTACCGCCACAGAGTCAACTTGACAGTGACACAGCCCAAGGTCAAAGTGTGAGACACCTCTACGGCGAGCGTGTGATTATGTGCCGTATTAACAAGATTGACATTTAAACAAGGATGTGGTGTTGCAGCCCAACTACTGCCATAACTATGTACATCATCAACAACTGGGATGCAATCATCAGTGCAGGAGGGGGGTAAATCTATTACAGGGTCAAAGAAGTGTCGTCAAAACCCGTCTGCTAGCCTGGCATTAAACTGGCTTTGAGGGCCTATAATTACAGATGCCAGGACCGAATTGAATGGTTACGGACACAGGTGCTCACTGAAATCTCATTAAATCATCAGATGCAACATATCGAATACACTAAATCACATGCAATTGGAATTATTAAGACAATTTGCTGAAACCTTTACTCTGCCCTGACTAACACCATGCGATGGGTCAACAATTAGCTCCCAATAGAGATGGGAATTATTGATTAATGCATTAATAGTTAATGGATACGTTTTGATAAGCTTATCGTTTGATTAACCGGTTGATAAGTGGCGTTTAAAAAGAAAATTGGAGAATCTTAATTTCCCCAACATAAAAATCTACACTTTGCTGATATACAGAAATAATACAAAAGCCATATTATATTCCTTAATCAAATAGTTATTTGACCTTTTGCGATACAGGGCCAGGCAATGGCAGGCGTCTTTGTATGAGAAATAGAATCAAATGGAAAGTGCACCGTCTTGTCCGTCACATCACATACAAAAGCAGAGACGTTTCGATTAGTTATTAACTGTTAAGTTTAACCGACTAATTTCTTAACGGTGATTAATCGATTAACTATTAAGAGTTCACCCAAAAAATTTACTTATTTTTGATTACACACCCCATGAAGCCTGAATTCATGGAGATCTTTTTTGTTTGTATAATTCCTAAGCCAATAATTTAATGACCGGGTCATCCGTCCTTGGGTGAACTACTCTTTTAAGGTTACATTATCTCCTAATTTTTTATCCCACGATTTTGCAACTAATTTTTTGTAGTGTCAATTATTATAATTAAGTTTCCCTGGCCGGACGTAGCGCGTGGAAGGAACACGTTATTTCGACAAGTTCCTTTCCCCTCCATCAGGCCAGGGGGAGGTAGTTTAGAAACCAGGATTACTGCATGTTTTGTGTGGGTACGTACCCTAGGCGGGGACACGGGGAGAACATGCAAACTCCACACAGAAAGGCCCTTTCGCAAACCCAGCCTCGGGTATGGGCACGGAGGAGAGAACACGCCCACAGCGTCCCCAGCAGGAATCGAACCCAGGAGCTTTAAGGTTACCTTAATTCATAAAGGTTACCTTAATTGGGAGCTAGCGATGTTACGTCATCACAAAAGAAAAAGAAAAAAGACCAATATATGCTGTAAATCAATAGGCTTTGGCTTTAGGATGCAGCAAGTTAGTTCCCATTAGGGATGGAACGATAATCGTTATCATAGTTTATCGTAATAAACTCACAATACATTTTTAATTTTTGTGAAAATTGTCCTCCGGCATACACTAGGATGAATTCGCTTTTGCCGAGCTGCAAATTCAGTACAGAAATAGTCAATCTAAAAAAACATTTTTTATCTATTTTTGGTGAATGTTCCCTGCAGAATAGGGTTCAAGTGTTTAACAAAAGTGTCATTTTAGGTTTTAAGCATATTTCGATTATCGAGATGATATCGCCAATTGCAAAAAGAATTGCCACAATAATCGCAACATGTAATTTTTATATTGTCCCTTCCCTCCTAGTTCTCATCTCAGGGGTTAAAGCAAAAACAATCCCAAGACTGACATTTTCACTTTTCAGACCATGTCCCAATATGTGATTTGTAAAACGTTGTGAAAGGGGAACCCCACAACCTTGCATTGGTCTACCCCTGCCCTAGACAAGGGATAAAAGTCAGTGTAAGAGAAAAATAAATCATAAATTTATAACATGGCACGCACACTCCCGCACAGTCCACACCAATTTTTGGGGTGGTGAAATGGTGTTTTCCCAAAGTTGCCTTTACTGAATGTGTGTGCCAATCCATGCTTCATTTTATAGAAGCAGCTTTAGAAGTTCTGTTGTATTATATTGCTAGTCTGGCCAATCAATTAAAATACTCATATCTTGAAATTATTACTGTAGGCCCTACAGTAATAACTGACTGGCTGGCTGGCTGGCTGGTTAACGGACTGAGTGGCTGGCTGGCTATAACTGACTGGCTGGCTGGTTAACGGACTGAGTGGCTGGCTGTCTATAACGAAGCCCCCAGTAAGGCTATCCAACGTTGAAGATGTTTACTGGCAAAATGTTGGTTGGTTGGTTGAAGGTTTGACTAATAGATCTTAATTACTTTGTTGTGGTACTTTAAGGTTTATTTAGCATATTTAGAGTTATTTTTGCTCTAAACACATTGATTATAGTATAGTCCTGGATAACACTGCAGAATCCCACTGATTTTCCTCCGGAATCACTGCAGAAAAACTGAAAAAAAAACCTGCAGATTCCGTTTGGCCTTAGTCATAACACTTCTCACTGCTAGACCAGGGCAGGCTGAGGCGGGGAAGAGGGGCTGCTTGAGCCCTGAGGAGTGGACGTGCACACCCGGTCGTTATTAAGTCTTTGTATTGAGTTTGTGCTTGAAATGTACTGTAATTCTACAAACTGTTAATAAATATTTCAATTAATCAAAAAGCGGATCGGCTTGGCACATTTTGTTGCCCCCCTCAGATCACTTGACTAGCATAGCAAGCCTGCTGTGTTGTGACTGCTTCGGTCAGGCCATTCACACCACGGCCATCGCTACATTGTACACATACCCCCCCCACCCCAATAAAAGATTTTGCAGATCTACACAGATCTCATAAATGGTCCCATGAACTCCTCAGGACGTAAATCTGTCCTGGGGATGGAAAACTTTAAGCCCTGTCATCTGTAAAAGTCTGGTCATACTCACTACAATGTCCAGCTGGTCGAGGGCGACAGCCTCCTCTGCTAACAGCTGTACTGATGAATCTGCGTTGACTGTGATCGACCCGCTGCTTACTGTGTGTACACACACACACACACACACACACACACACACACACACACACACACACACACACACACACACACACACACACACACACACACACACACACACACACACACACACACACACACACACACACGTTACTAATACATGACACTGTGGTGCATGATAGATCATCTCAAGCACATTCTGAGCACACAACGCTCAATAATTAAAGAGTAATAATAAAGTACCCACTCCCTATGAATATCACTTAAGATTCCTGATATGACAGACCGTGTCGATGGATTGTCCATTTTCAAAGGACCATGGGGATTACGTATTTTAGTTTCTTGGCAAATTGCTCAATAAGCAGCATTACAAAAGAAGGGCTGACTAGACTAATATCATTGTTAGTCTTGTCTGGAACTTCGGTGTGGAAGATTTATTTCCAAACTGAGAAGTGCCAGACCAACCAATCTCCCCAGGGATTATTTTTCCCTGTGGCAGATTTGTCTGGTTTCCAGGCTAATACTGTAGCCGTTTCAAATGACTTGATTTGCACACCTACAAGGTGCAAAAATCTACAAATGCAAAAATAGTTTTAATGGGAAATGTTCTGGTCAGTAGACCTTCATCAGGCTATCAGATAACGTCATGAAGGTCTACCGACCAAAACGTTCTTTACCATTAAAGCTATTTTTGCATTTAAAGCAGTCTTTTCTTCAAAATGTAATTTGAAGAAATTTGAATGACAAATACACACCAGGAAGTTGCAAACAATACAAAGACAAGACATATTGCAAACAAACAAGTGATTCAAAAACAGACATCAATACCACATTAAAAATAAACAAACTCTGCCAAATAAAATCATTAAGACCTACGCCAGACCATTCCACTCTTATTCTAATCCAATCTCACCAAAGTATTTGGCAGAGGAACCGTCGTCATTGAGGACTGTGACCACCCCGGGCCTGAGCACCTGCAGGGTGGGCACATGGGCAGGGAGGATACCAAACGCACCGGTCAGCGTGGGCACGTCGACCTGTTTTACATTGGCATCTTTGAAGAACACCTGGGGAAACACAACGTGATACATTCAATTATCAAGTTTTCCTTGTCTGTGCAATATAACCATTATAATGGCCAATTGAAATCTGACAACTCAAGACTGTAAGCACTAAGTAGCCTCCTCAGTAAAAAAATCCATATTCTTAATATTTTAAGAATTACTATAATAGGCCATGTCAACAGCAATGAAACACAACTGGTTTAATGCATGCAACTTTGTGTTATGTAAATCGCCAACTCTGTATTGAAGACAATGTCATGCTAACGTTACCATCTAGCAACCAAACCAGACAATAATATCCTGGAACTCGTTTAAGTAATGATTATAAACGATCACTAGACAATAACAATCATCCAGGGGTTACTGGTGCATATTACTTAGTTTGTACTGCAAAGTCGTGCCTTTTACTGTATAGTCAGTGAATGACAGCTAGCCACTGCGAACGTTAACTTGCCTTGACATTTAGCTGCAGCTAAGCTAGCCCAGCAAACAGTTAGTTTAGCTGCAACAATACTGTTAACTGAACCTTCTGCATGATGTCAAGGTGACCTGTAGTGTTCGCCAAACAGTTCTGCACACTGTCAACGGATACATAATCCCCATCATCACTGAGTGAATAGTTTGGGTAACATTAGGTGGTTAGCTAACTTAGCTTTAATAGCTAGGCCTCTACTAGCAGCCTTGCACGCCCACAACGGCGTCACCTACCTGGGTTGGAGAGGCGAATGTGAAGGACATCTGAGGTGCGCCTGAGACTGCTTCAGCGTAGCAGCGCGCGTGCCTCAGCGCGGGGAGAGAACGGCGGAGAAATCTTGCTGCCATCATACTTGCGGAATAGTTTTTAATTAGGATTAAACCGAATCACAGGGATCCCCAAGCCCTTGTAAAGTCAGTCAGTCAGTGTGTGTGTGCCGATAGGACAAGGACGTTGGTTGCCTACCCATAAAGCATTATGGTAGTGCCCCAAAGCATACAGGAAAATGTAGTCCGTAAACCGGAGAGGTGCAAGCTGGGAGATGTGAGTGTGTAGTCCATAGAGGTGTAGTCCATATCAGAGCCGAGTTACGACAACTCTGAGGCGAGGTTACGACAACTCGGTCTGAACTCCGCTCACTTATCATGGGGCCAGTCCCATAGAGTGTATATCTAATATATACTATCTATAAATATATACTCTAAGGCCAGTCCTTGCTTAGAGTATAGGGCCAGTCCAGTATGGTGGCTCTCTCGAAAGTTTATGGAATGCATTGGCTAATTTGGCTTTACAGTGACAAACCATAGAGTTATTATTATTATAGAGAAGGCACCCAGAGGAAATCTTGAGGCGAAATGGACATAGTGGCCAAAAGAAGGTATTGCAGTTTGGTAAGGTCTGGCCCATACTCTATGTGACAAACTAGTTACAATTGACATGAACCACGTGACCGGGCTGTTTTTTGTGACAAACTAGTTACAATTGACATGAACCACGTGACCGGGCTGTTTTCTGCCCCCCTCAAGCTTTGATTGATTGATTACAGTACATTTTAAGCACAAACTCAATACAAAGACTGTCAACTGTGAGTGGACGACCCAATTAAGCATTACACTTGTTTACAACAGGGTCCACATTGTTCAATTCATCAAAACATTTAAAGACATACAACCATTTAGAGACATACAAATAGACATTTCTATGTAGCTAAAGAACAGAACAGGAATTCATCATATGGGAAGCAAAAAAGGGAAAATATACAAGCACTGGGAAAATATACAATATACAATATACAGTGAGGGAAATGGGGTGGGGGGGTGGGGGGGATTCAGATTTTACAGAGGCCAGTTTCGAATTGCAGCCATCCGTAGGTGCCCTTTGAGAGCGGTTTTGAAGGAGTCAAGGGATTCACATGTCTTAATGACTGTTGGTAGGGCGTTCCACATTTTGGTGGCATAGGAGCGAAAAGAATTTAGTCCCTTGTTTGTGCCGAATCTGGGTTGTACATGGTTTGTTGCACTCCCTCTGGTGTTGTGGGTGTGGACTTCGTTTACATTAAGGAAGTATTTAGACAGGTACATGGGTATCTTGGTGGTGTATCGAATCTTGTGGACCAGACCCATTGCAAGATGCTGTACTCTGTCGACGACCCTAAGCCATCCCAGCCTGTCAAAGTGGGCAGGGGTGAGGTGGGTTCGGGGGGTGAGGCCAAGTAGGAGCCTGACCAGTTTGTTTTGGGAGGTCTGGAGCCTTGTTTTAAGGGCCTTTGAGGTGCTGTGGTACCAAGAGGTGGATGCATAGTCAAAGAAACCTTGTACGAGGGCTCCTGTTAAGGTCTTCAAGGTGTTTTTGCTGACCAGTGAGGAGATCCTGTAAAGGAATCTTGTTCTTTGATTGACTTTTTTGATTACGTTGGTGGCCATTTTATCACCGGAAAGATTAGCCTCCAGGATGGAACCTAGGTAGGTAATTTGATCTTTTCGTGTGATAATATTGTCACCCACTCTAACCAAGAAGCCATCTGCCTTGCTGAGTTTACTATTTGATCCGAAGAGGATGGATTCAGTTTTTCCCAGGTGTAAGGATAGTTTGTTATCAGCGAGCCAGGTGCAGATTCTACCGAGTTCAGAGCTGAGGGTCTTTTCAACCTGCAGTTTGTTCCTGTCCGAGACCAGCAGTGCTGAGTCATCTGCGAACAGGAACAATTAAGTTGCAGTCACAAGCTGAAGTCATGTCGTTAACATAAATTAGGAACAGTAAAGGCCCTAGTAGCTCTGGACTGGTCCACCGTCCATATACCGGTAGTAGTCAGTTGTAGTTTATGTTTATCATTGTGACTATCACTCACTAATCACTATCCAATATCCATACTATCATTGTGAATTAAGTGAGTCCGGTGAATATGTTTATTCTTTATTGTAAGCAAGCCCAACTGCCCAAGTTGGTACCGTTATAGGTGGCTGATTCACTATTTCACATAGCCTACATAGGCCTACCCTGCCGCAAGGGGGCAGAATTATGCTTACAATTAGAAACAGACTGGCAAAACCGGGATATATCTGACTGGTGCACTGCAGTGAGGATTCCGACATCCCATCAGTTTTGTTGAATGGTAGACCATTAGGACCATACACTGCCAGTGGGTGGCGCCATGAGAATACTTGAAAGTCCAACTTGCTTCAAGGATGAATTTGACACTTTGCTCTTTGAGTATGCGTGTGTCACTATGTGTGTGTGTGTGTGTGTGTGTGTGTGTGTGTGTGTGTGTGTGTGTGTGTGTGTGTGTGTGTAAAGGTACTACCCAGGGTAACTGGACTAAGGCTAAGCTCAAGAACTTGTTTACAGCCAGGCCCTGCTCATAGAACATTTCATGGTAGAGGTTCAATGCCTTGTCCAAGGGCACTTCAGCGGTGGTAATTTTAACGTGCCGGTCCGGGGATACGAACTAGCGACCTTCCGATATCAAGACCGCTCCGCAAGCAGCGGTGTGTGTGTGTGTGTGTGTGTGTGTGTGTGTGTGTGTGTGTGTGTGTGTGTGTGTGTGTGTGTGTGTGTGTGTGTGTGTGTGTGTGTGTGTGTGCAGAGAGAGAGAGAGAGAGAATACCACCCCCTTAAGATAAATTTATTTTGTTACACTAATAAACAATTAAGTTCTTATAAAGCAAAAGCATTACGTCCCCTGATACATGTAATGTGTAGGCCTTTAGCTAATAGCTACCCACTTTTAGGTAGGCAGGTGACTAGCCAAGAGCCAATTGGTCAGACTCTCACTCTCAGTGGAGATGGTTAATATGGCCAAGACTCAGGCATTATTTATACAGCCCAAATACGCCACCCCCTTTCTTCCCCCAGTGGGAGAAAAACAAAACATAAAACAGTGATGACTGACACCATTAAATAAGAAACGCTCCAAGCGAACTGATCAGCTCTTCAATCACCCCCCTTACGTCACGTGGTGCGTCTCTGACTGGGTGGTGGGTGTGTCTTATGCATCAGGGTTTCATTCATAAATACTTTTAGCTTTAAATCAAAATTAAAGTGTTCCGCGAGAGTTTGACGGTATTGGCTTTGCACATGTACCCCCATATGGACCGTGTTAATTGATTAGGTGAGTGGTATCTCTACTGCGTGCATGCATGTGTTGTTTGTACTGTATAAACCACTTCACTCCTCCTAGGCTATACTGTATGCTACCTCCTGGCGCTTTCATACTGAAAATCATTAGAACAAGAGAAATGTCCGCATGTTTATTGGTTTATTGGTTTGCACTTTCGAATTTTGTCTACTTTATCCATTTTGAGTTTATACTTCAGGTTAAATTTAATTTGTAAAGTTATACTGATATTATGTCGCATTCATTGGAAATATGGTGAGAGCCACTGCGAGGAGCGATGTTAATTTTCTTTCCCGGAGCAAAGAAATTAGCGCAGTAACGGGCAATAAGGACTTGGATGATTGCATTGGCGGCGGCGCGCC